>NC_134268.1:40156843-40456843 GCF_031893055.1 Leptodactylus fuscus
ATGGGTTGATAGTTAACAGCACAGGATGGGTCCAGGGAGGGGTTTTTCAATAGTGGAGTTATAACAGCATTCTTGAAGGAGGATGGGAAGATTCCAGAAGAGAGAGAGAGGTTAAATATTTTAGTAAGGTAAGTCGTGACAGCAGGCGACAGAGATTGGAGAAGGTGTGAGGGGAAGGGGTCACTACTGCAGGTTGTAGGGCGAGATGAAGAAAGTAGCTGGGAGACTTCCTCTTCTGTAACAGGTTCAAAAGATGAGAATGGACAGTCTGAAGTGCGGTTGGTGAGGGGATCAGTACTATGGTAGGTGATGGGATCAATGCCACCTGGGGCTTGGGCAGTTATTTCCTGATGGATATTATCAATTCTATCATGGAAATACGTGGCCAGGTCATCAGCACTAAAGTCTGTGAATGGCGTCTGCACCTTGGGTGTGAGTAAGGAGTGAAAAGTTTCAAAAAGCCTTTTAGGGTTGCTGGAGAGAGAAGAGATGAGGGCGGTGGTCTTGTTTGACGAGGTAAAGGGCAGAACTATATGTTTTAAGCATAAACTTGAAGTGGAGGAAATCTGCAGGTGAATGTGATTTTCTCCAGAGACGTTCGGCACACCTAGAGCACCGCTGAAGAAATTGTGTCTGTGGCGTGTGCCAGGGTTGCTGCCTCCTATGTGGGACTTTACGAGTGGAGGGGGGAACCACCTCATCCAATGCATTTTTAAGGGTTTCATTATAGTGACTGGTGGCCAGATTAGGACAGGAGATTGAAGAGATGGGGGACAGAGAGGACTGTAGAGTATCTGAGAGGTGCTGGGTGTCAATAGCACGCAAATTCCTATATGTGTGATGGGTAGGGGTGATCTGAGAGAAGGAGATTATTACTGATGTCTACCTGCTGTGCAGGGTCTAGGATGGTAACATCCACCTTATCTGTATAACACAGGGAGTCAAACAGACGGAAATGCACTATCTGTGTCCATAAGTGACCAGGCAGCTCCATACATTCCTCTTACTTTATACTGCAACATTGCTTGTTCTGGTAAGACGATTAGTAAAAACAGTCACTCCCGGACCTTGAACTCCAGGGAAGGGGGGGGGGGGGTTCAAAGGTCCCTCTGTCACGTGAAATATATCACTATATCATAAAGTAGATAGGGGCCCAGTAGATTTGCAGTGGGGCCCAGAAGCTTTGAGTTAACCCTGTGCAGAGTGCCAAGGGGTCTTACAAAAATCATACCTGTAAGGTTCACATCATGTTTTTGATGTACATATACCTCACCCGTTTATCAGATCTGTTATTTTTTTAATTATAAAATGGATGCAAGCCAGTCTTCATTCACTACAAATTGGGGCAGATTTATGAAGATGGTCTTAAAGTAAAACTGACTAAGGTTAGGTTCACACTATTATTTAGGTCATGGGAAGAATATGCAAATCTGTCTTCCATGGTGAAATTAGGAAGTCAGAAGCTGCCTCGTTGTTGCAAACCAATAGAGGGCACTCACTGGAATGTGCAAGCCTGTCTTCCCTGATGTAGTTAGGATGACAGAATTCCAGTGAAATAACCCAATAAAGGTTGCTCCCTTTAGTATCATGCCCGACCTTCCAAGAGGCCTTTATTTTGCAATGACGCTGGGATTATTACCAGGTATAGTCTCTCAATCGAGGACAGCTGTTTCGATGTACTTGCATCTCATCAGCTCAATGTAGAGAGGACTATAACCTGGTAGAGGTGAGAGGCTTAGACAGGGTTAAGGGGATATTGTCACTCCTTAGGGAGAGACCACCATATAGGTGTGTGGAGATTTATTAAGCCTTTAGCACTCCACTTTGCAAGGAACCATGGGAAGCATATGCAAATCTGTCTTCCATGATGTAATTAGGAAGTCAGAAGCTGCCTCATTGTTGCAAACCAATAGAGGGTGCTCACTGGAATGTGCACGCCTGTCTTCCCTGATGTAGTTAGGATGACAGAATTCCAGTGAAATAACCCAATAAAGGCTGCTCCCTTTAGCATCATGCTCGACCTTCCAAGAGGCACTCACACTAGTATTTAGGTCAGTGAGAGAGCCGGACTACAATACAGCGGTTATACACCTTTGACTTTAAAAGGGTCCATCGAGTGTCCGCCATTTGATTTCATTACAGGAAACAATTGCATGGTAGTGCACACTTTTCCATCCAGTACAAAAAGTAAATGGAGACGCTATGTGTGCTGTGGCAAATTTAGTTCCACCCACTTGTACATTGACATCCATTTTTCCATGTCCCTCCACACAGTATAATCCTCCTACAGTCACCCTAACATTATATGGCCCCACATTATAATGTTCCCCTCTAATTGCCCCACAGTATTAAGTCCCTCTCCTCACGCCTCAGTTTAAACTGGCTGAAACTAGAGGGAGACATGAAACTGGGGCAGCTGGAGGTAGAATTTCCTCTTGCAGTTGTCCCCAGTTTAATGTGACCCTCCATCTGACTCCCCAGTTTAATGTCCACTCCTCAATCTGTCCCCAGTTTAATGTCCTCCTTCATATGCCACAAATTTGATGTCCCTCCTTCATCTTTCACCAACTTAATGCTCCCCTACATCTTCCCCCAGTTTAATTGCCCCCTCCATCTACCACCAGCTTAATGTCCCCTTTATCTTCACCAATTTAATTGCCCCCTTCATCTGCCTTCAGTTTAATTGCCCTCTACATCTACCCCCAGTTCCCCCCTCTTGCTCACACATGCTGTCTCTTCTCTCCGTACCTTCCTTCAGTCTCCGTTCTCAGCAGCTTCCTCTTTCTGACACCACATTGTCCTGTAGTATACAGAATAGCTCCTGGAAGTAACACTGACTGACCCATAGAACCACCATAATGTGGGAAGCACACTATTATCTAAAATTGTGCAGTAGATGTCGGCGATGAGTTTACAATGGTCCCAGTCCATACCAGGAGAAACACCCCCAGACCATAACTCACCTCCGCATAACTTTACTGGGTGTCCAAATACTTATTGGTAGACAGTGTATACGCATATGGCAATGTATGGATCTATACACACAAGGCACTGTATGGATCTATACACATAAGGCACTGTATGGATCTATACACACAGGGCACTGTATGGATTTATACACACAAGCCCATGTCCCTTAGTAAGCCCAGCACACAGTATTATGTCCCATAGTGGCCCCTGCACACAGTATTATGTCCCATAGTGGCCCCTGCACACAGTTTTATGTCCCATAGTGGCCCCTGCACACAGTATTATGTCCCATAGTGGCCCCTGCACACAGTATTATGTCCCATAGTGGCCCCTGCACACAGTATTATGTCCCATAGTGGCCCCTGCACACAGTATTATGTCCCATAGTGGCCCCTGCACACAGTATTATGTCCCATAGTGGCCCCTGCACACAGTATTAATCCCAATAGTGGCCCCTGCACACAGTATTAACTCAATAGTGGCCCCTGCACACAGTATTAACCCCAATAGTGGGCCCTGCACACAGTATTAACCCCAATAGTGGCCCCTGCACACAGTATTATGTCCCTCTGTGGACACCCATAAACAATTATTATACTCTGTGGTCTTTTCAGACCCCAGAGTATAATAATAGGAGACCCGGGGAATAAGAACATTAAAATAAAACACAGTTACTTACCTGTCTCCCGGCTCCTATGCTGTCGCCCGTGCTCACGTCCTTCTTTAATGACGTCGGACGTCACATGACCCGGGAAGCATGTCGGGTTCATGTGACGTCAGAAAAAGTAGGGCGGAGGCCTGGCCAGGATCGCGGAGAGGTAAGTAACAGTTTTTTTTATGTTCCCTTACCTCTCCGGTCCGCCAATCATTATACTCGGGGGTCTGCAAAGACCCCTGAGTATAATGATAGTGTTTGTGGGGCCCGCAGTGTCACTTGCCAATCCCGGCCCAGCCAGGATCGGCAAGTGAATAGGGCCCGTAACAGCCTATTGAAAAAAAAACGCAGCGGTAGCGGCTGTCACCGGGCCCCCTAATGGCCCAGGCCCTGTGGCAGCCGCCTCTGTGGTAGTTACGCCACTGCACACAAGGCACTGTATGTGTAAGGATTGGAGTCAGGGTCAGGCAGTGCAAAGTGACACAGCTGGGAAAGCAACACTGTGCAACTAATGACAAAAGGGGTCGTAGGCCCTGCAGCTATAACTGCGTTTCCTGGCGGTGGTTTAGGTCTGGTTGGACAGTTTCTCAGAATATGTCCAGGCTAGCCGCAATACAGACACAGAGCGTTTTCTAGGCGATACTTTCTCCTGGAGGCGGATGTGGACCCCAATATCATTGGTTCTTCTTCAGGAATAGAACAAGAGGTAGGGACAGCAGAAGGAGGTATAGGTTCCGAAAGGACAGAGCAGGATTTAGCTGAGGACCCAGGTTTGCTTAATTTCTCTCTACGCCTTTCCCTAAGCCTCCTATCAATAGAAATAGCCAAGGACATAAAGTCTCCTAGATTTTCAGGGACTGGATGACTTACTCGAGCATCTTTTACAGAATCAGATAAGCCTTGTCTAAAAAGGGTTAACAAAGGTCTGTCTGTCCACCCTGACTGAGAGCTCCACTGATGAAACTCCGTACAATAGTCCTCGGCAGTTCTAACTCCCTGCTGAATAGACAACAGATGGGACTCGGCCAAGGCAACTCTATTAGGGTCATCATAAATCTGACCTAATGTTTGAAAAAACTTATTTAATGAATTCCATTCAGGAGCTCCAGCAGGTAGAGCCAAGGCCCAGTCTTGTGGTGACCCTCGTAGAAGGGACACCACCAGCGCCACCTGCTCTGCTTCAGAAGAAAGGAAATTAAAACGAAAAAATAAATGGCAAGATTCCCGAAATGTTCGGAATCTGTCTGGTTTACCGTCAAAACGGTCAGGCAAGAGCATTTTAGGATCCTGACGAGTATTCAATGTGGGAAAAACTGGTGATTGAATAGAAGAACCTGCAGCGGCTGATGCTGGATCAGGCAAAGCCTCCAGACGCTGCGAGACTTGGTTAATTAACCCAGCCATGCCCTGCACCTGCCTTGACAGTTCGTCCAGTCGGTCAGTTACGGAGCGTTCGGCATCCATACTAAACCGCCGGGCAGTCTGCCTAGGGTAAGGGCCAGCCATTATGTAAGGATTGGAGTCAGGGTCAGGCAGTGCAAAGTGACACAGCTGGGAAAGCAACACTGTGCAACTAATGACAAAAGGGGTCGTAGGCCCTGCGGCTATGACTATGCTGTAGTATCTGACATGAGGCAGACCAATGCACTTCCTAATTGAAGTGCGCCTACCACGACTCCTTACACTTCTATCCCGGCGGCTAGGATAAGGGGAGAGGAGGCCCTGAAAGTCCTAGGGACTGGAGTCACGGGGTCACACCTAAACAGAAAGCACAGTGTAACTGCAATGCAAAACAAAAGACTAAACAGCATGGAACCAGGGAGGACCACAAGTCCCAGCAAGACACAGAAGAGAAGGCGAGGTCAGACGAGCAAGAGGTCAAGCCAGGAGATATAATAAAGGTACCAAATCAAAAGACAAGGGAGAGTCAAAAATACAAGCTGGGTCTAAAAACCAAGAGACATATGGAAAACAAACAGACAGGGAATCAGACTGAGCAGGGGGACCAGGAAACACAAAGTGAATGGCTGGCAAGGATCCATGCCTGGGTGGGGTTTAAATAGCAGCAGAAAAACACACCTGATGGCTAATGACATGGAGACTGAAGGCAAGGAAAAGATTAACCCTTAATGACCTAAGCACACCCAATAGAACTCCTAACACGTCTCCCAGGGAAACGCCACGCAGCAAGGAGACCGCGGCGACTCCGTATCCTGACAGTATGGATCTATACACACAAGGCACTGTATGGATCTATACACATATTTTCCATCCTCACCTCTGACCATCATTACCCATTGGTATACGAGTCTCATATTAATGTTACTTTCCTAAAAATACGTTCATTCATATCCATCCTTCTTATGTACCTAGCAGATATGGAGGTGCTGTTGTAGTTTGGTGTACTGAGGACATCTAGTGTTCATTTATAGTTACTGCATAGACATTCATTACAACAGCTGCTCCAATCACAGCAATTACATGCTGCATAGCATACGACAAAATCTATTACAAGCCATCTCTAGAATGTGTGAGTTTTCTTCCCCAGTCTACTGCACTCGCTGGTCACACACAAGCTCGGTGTTTTGGCTTTTAACACTTCTTTATGACCTATGAAAGATAAATTCAATTTTCTCCAAACTCCTCTTTGCTGCGGTGTAGAGACTGGGGGGAGAAAGGTAGAGCAGGGTCCCCCATTTCAGAGAACGTACCCTGCTGATACAGAACTCATCGCCTATCCAGTGGATAAGCCATAGTTGCCTCTGACAAGGGGGGTAATTTTTTCTTATTGCCCAGAGACTGATTTACAGACACCACCACCGCCGCCTGCTCCTCCCTCTGATCACTACAGGTCATAGAGCATGCCCACAACACTCTAGCTGAGGATCTACGTCCACCACCATGTCAAAACCCTAAGGGATAAGCGACTATGTAAATCCTGTGTGTCCATTTACTGACACGTGATGAATCCAGTGGTCGGTAAAGTGGTCCTTAGAAGTCAAGGAATATATTTCTGCCATATTTCTCTTTTGCTCAGGTGCCTGATGTAAAGAAAACCTATTCAGGTACTGCCACCCATCTTTCTCCCAACCCCCCTCCCCCCCCAGATTGCAAATGATAGAGCCCCTTTAAAGGGATAAGAGGCAGAGATTGCTTTTATTTGGTCTGTACGTCAGTTTATTGCACATACACCATATATCCTACTTGAAGGCACAATAGCTTGAGTAATGGAATATATGTTGTGACTCTACAATCCTATTATACTGAAAGATACAGTCATATAATGTATTCAAGCATGGCTTCATATACAGATCACGAAGATCAAATCTACAGTCCATGTATAGAATTAGGTTAAAAGGGACCGTTCACCACCTCCAACCATCTAACTTATTAAATCAATCAATTATTAGCCGCCCCGCCACTGATTCTGGTACAGTTGTAATTTTCCCTCTAGCTCCCACCATGACAGAGCAATCAATGCTGTTAGTTTTGGTGCCTGATGTGCTATATAGACTCTGTACTGTCAGGAGGGCGGTGTCAGGCAGGATCAGACAAGGGGTGTGATACTGAGCCCTTACTCTGGCTGCCTCTGATTGGAGCTCTGAATCACACCCCTTTGTCTACTCTGGCCTGATACCGCCCACCTGACAATACAGAGCCTAAGAAATATATCAGGCACCAAAACTAACAGCACTTATTGCTCTGGAATGGTGGGGGCTAGAGAGAAAATTCCTGCTGTATCGGGATCAGTGGAGTGGATCCTATTGACAGATGCTGAGAATTGGGGTTGGTGGCGGTGGTGAAAGGTCCTCTTTAGCTGCAGTCATTGCACAATGTATTCTGTGTGATTAAGTTGTATTAGACTCCATATTACTGTATAGGGGTGAAAACTACCATCAGGAGACTATGAGACTTGAGGGAATGGATTTTTTTGGTTTTTGTTAGCCTCTTTTTCGTTGGGTTTTTGTGGCTTTTGAAGGTCTGAACAGGGCTCTGCTTTACCATTTTCCCTAAAAACAGTTAAAATCTGAACAGGTCTCTCAGGCTTAATAGGGTCATTTGTCAAACACGTCTGGGATAGGTAACTTTATGTTTTTGGCACAATTTTGTAAAGGTGAATGTATTTGTTGGCACAGTATGATCCTGCATGATGGCAGTGCCCGGGCATGATAAGGCCGACTATAAGTGGATGTCAATGGGAGGGTCAGGGGGACATTATTGGTGAATAGAACGTTATTTCCACGTTTTCAATGGGGCAGATTTATTAATAATTTATACACTTTTGTGGTGTTAGAATATTGGGTTGGCAACTTTTCATAAGACTCTTGGCCCTTTCGGTACGGGCTCCACCACATGTATCATCATCTGAAATTTACAGCAGCTACAAGCGGGTGATTCGGTTATATTCAGCATTGAAATATATGGCGCCCCTCCATACCACAGAACCAAGGATACAACTCCCCTATTCTCCCGGTTCGATGGGAGTCTCAGCAGTTGGACCCCCACTAATCTGAGAATGATTCCCTATCCTATGGACAGGAGATCACTTCTTAAAATAGGAATACCCCTTTTAAACTAATAAAGGCCCCATAATAATGGAAACTGCCTTCTCGCTAAGGAAAAGCACCCGAGAGAGAACGCGAGTTTACCTCAGTGCAAGTACAGAATTGTGGTCCCGGACATATTCCCGTATTACACAGTGCTAGCATCTCGGATATAAGGCCGTGCAGGCAAAGTATTTGGAATCAGATCTATCTATAAACCTGAAACTGACAATATACATAACATACAATATTACAATAATCCAGTATGAGTAATAAAACAAAGGAACAGCTTGTGCACACAATATCATGGGGGTAGAAAATGGAGCTCTGGACTATAACAACCAAGCGGATGACAACGTCTGGCTTCTTAAAGCATAACTGGACTTTAGGACAACTTCTGATTTTCTGACATTTAACAATTAATAAATTCTGTAATATATTTTATTAACAGATTTTGGCTCCTTTGTGTGAAGTCCGGCATTTCTCTATTCTTACCCTTGATTCTGTATTGAGAGCTGTTCCTGTTTCTCACTGTGTACGGTATATACAGGCTCTTGTAAGGAAACTGAGTCTGGGAGGGGGGCACTTCATATAGACATATTTAGGCATTATCAAGCCTTAGAAGGAGAATCCCATCTGTCATAGGACACTAAGGTTGCAGTTCTACCTGTATTAGGTCCGGAGATATCCTTTAAAAACTGTCAGGATTGTGTGTATATATACAGTATATATATATATATATATATATATATATATATATATATACGCAGCTACAGCAGTTCCAAATCCCAACGATGCTTTCCACCCGTGATATCTCTGAAAATTATATAAGTAATGCGATCTTGGTGTCTTCTACAATATGAGAATCTCCTCTTTCATATGACACCAAAAACATTGTTGTAGGTTTTTTAATGCCCAAGATATAACTTTCTGCCCAAGCTTCCCTGCATGGCACAAGAGCCCGTCCCTCCGTACACTTAGTGAAAGCAATGTAAAGGAACTAAAAATTCCCAGAAAGGAGCCAAAATTTGTTATATTATTATATTATGAAATGCAATGGTGACAGAAAATCAAAAGTTGTCAGAAAGTTCAGTAAGTGCTTGCTGGGATTGTATCTGATAGATGTTGATTTGTCTTACAGAACCCCCAAAGATCAGCAGTTTCAACACATTGCAGAGCTTGGGTGAATTTCACTGAATACCAAGCACAGAGCCGTACATTGCACACAGGCTGTGCTTGGTATTACAGCTCATTCCCATTCAGTTGAATGGGACTGAGCTGCAACTGTACCATGTGATCTATGAATGTTACACTACATGGCCTGTGACGTTAAAGCCACACTCACCTGAACACGGCTGCCGAGTCAAGCTGCTGATCTGTGGGGTCCTAGATATTGGACCCGTATAGAAATAAAGATGGGTTATCAATATTTAGCTTCTAGAAAGCTCCTTTAAAGGGATTGTCCGGACTTAATTCTTTTTATTAGAGATGAGCGAGTACTGTTCAGATCAGCCGATCCGAACAGCACGCTCCATAGAAATGAATGGATGCACCTGGTACTTCCGCTTTGACGGCGGCCGGCCGCTTAACCCCCCGTGTGCCGGCTACGTCCATTCATTTCTATGCGAGCGTGCTGTTTGGATCGGCTGATCCGAACAGTACTCGCTCATCTCTACTTTTTATGGCCTATCCTCAAGGTAAAACCATGATTGACAACCGACTCTCGGCAACCATCCGGACTCAGTATGGAGCCGGAATCAGAAAGCTTCATCCATTGTCTGGCAGCCCAGCATCTTTACTGCAGCTCAGCTCCCATTCCCAGGTCGGACATGGGAAGTGGCTCTTTACAGCTGATCAGTCTGGGGGCCAGGTGAGGATAGGCCATAGGAAAAAATAAGCCCAGACTACCCCTTTAAAATTGGACAATGTAGTAATGTGACGGATTTTCAGGACCAACTACTCCAGTTTTCCCCTGTACTACATTTATACAGTCCGTGTAGTTATTCGGCTCTCGCTGCAGCACATTCTGGGAGTTGTAGTTCTCCCTAACCTTCACCTTTACCTTGATATCACCTCATTTTCCACTATGGATAGTGAAGGACTATAAATTGTGCAGCAGACAGTCGGAGACAGTTTAGACTCATCCCAGAATTAAGAGGGGCCTCTTGGGTTTTCCGTTTTCTGTTGGACTGTCTAGTTCAATATACGTTGAAATGATAAACCATGGGAGATGAATAAAGATCTATCCAATTACAGTCCCATATTATACACAGCATTTCCCAGATGTACTACAGATCCATCTCCGTGTCTTTCATATAATAAGCCTGTCACCGCCGATGACCCGCCAGCTCCAGTAAGGCACATTAGCTGTCATAAGAAGGATAAAAACAAGTCCGCAGGATTGTGACAGTCGGCAGATTTGGCAGATAAGTAAAACTTCTACTTGGAACTTTCTGAGGCATATTACTATAAGGAGACATTATATACAGAAGGGTATAAAGGTGTCATCTGCTGACTAAGGGCACCGTGGGGGTCTTCATTTAGTAGCGGGATCATTTGGCGGTTTTAGTTTGTATGTGCCAAAATAGGAGACAACTTGTTGTGGGACCTCGGCCAAGACGCTTTGTGCAAGGGCCTCCTTAGGAGCCTAAGACGAGAAGACAAGGAAAAGGATTTAAAGCAATGAACATAAGACAAGTGTATACACAGTGCATAGTGACCCATACAAGGACAGATAGACTCAGGCTGACCTTAAAGGGGTTGTCCAGGATAGTTTATTACTGCGGCAAGAAGCTGGGGAAGGTGGAAAAAAATTTGAAAACGTACCTGTCCCTGGGCGTCACCTGTGAAGTCCACGAGTGACGTCCCTTTCCTTAGGCTGCTGATTGGCGGTCACTTCCGCTGGAAAATCCCTGGGGCACCACAGTGGACCATACAGCGGTCAGAGACACTGAAGAATTAGGGACAGGCAAGTAACCTCCTGCCACAATGATAAAATATCCTGGACCACTCCTTTAAAAGAGTCGTCCCGTTTATGGACACTTATCCCATACCACAGGATGGCAGGACAGGTGATAAGTGTCTGATCATTGGGGGCCCCATTGCAGGGTCTACCAGTGATCAGGACGACGGGGGAGTGAAAGTATAGTCACACAAGCACAAGGAGGGCTTACAGGATCTTAGGGGTGATTGGACCCCAAAGATGGGATACTTATCCCCTTGTGCTCTGTATAGGGGATAAGTGTCCATAATGGGACAACACCTTTAAGGCTAAAGCCACAAAGTGCGGAAAAGCTCCATTTTTATTGCAGGTTTATGTTGTGTTTCCTTTATGAGTTAAGTCAAAAGTGTCCTCAAAAGGAATGGAAACGATAAAGGAAAAAAAAGTTAAAGTAAAGCGAATGAGTTTTTTTTTAATATCTTTTTTTGCATTTTCCCCATAGACTTATAGGGGAGACAAAAATGAAAATGTAGTATTACTGCAAAAAAAGCAGGAAAAAAGATGCAAGTGTATTACGGTGTTCTGTTTCTGCTTCATTTCCATAATGTATGGCCTCAGCCAAAAGATTTTTCCAGTGCATCAAAATTAGATACAAAAGGGCTACATAATATACATTACATAACACAAGGTTACTCATCTCTGCCCATCCCCCTGCTTCTGTAGTCTACATGGTCCCGAGCTCCCTGACCTGCACCATTTTCTACTGTCTCCAGACACACAGGACGTACTTGGAGATGGTCATTTGAGCCAGGTCATTGGCTGGTAAGGCTGAGAGAGAATCATGGAGCATTACCTAGGAGTCAGGAGACAGCAGGGACCTAAGTAGCAAGTAAATCAGGGCAGCAGGGGATAAGAAGAGGGGAGTAAACTTTTGTTATGTTATGTTAATGTGGCCACTAGAAAACCACTTTAAAGAGGACCTTTCCCCACCTATAACAAATCAAGCTCTTTACGTCATTTAACAGCTGTAGCTCCACTGATTCCAGAATTTTTTCTTTAGTCCCCATCATTCCTGAGCAATCAATGCTGTTAGTTTTGGTGCCTGATATACTATTTGGGCGGTGTCAGGCAGCAGCAGACAAGGGGTGTGACTCTGAGCTCTGACACTGGCTTCCTCTGATTGGAGCTCAGAGCCACGCCCCCTGCCTGACACCGCCCTTCTGACATTATAGCGCTAAATAGAACACCAGGCACCAAAACTAACTACACTTGTCGCTCAGGAATGGTAGGGGTTAGAGAGAAAGTTCCAACTGTGCTGGAATCAGTGGAGGAGAGCCTATTAATAGATGCTAAGAACTGGAGGGGGAGGTGGTGAAAGATCCTCTTTAAGAAAAATAAATAGTATTACAACCTTAATCTATTCCTTTAGCTGTCAGTGAATGAAAACCGTTTGTTCTGTATCCAGTGGCAGCAAAAAAACAGGCGCTATACTATAGAAACTGGATCCAGAAGTCAAAGATGTATCAAGATGGAAGCATTTGGTCTCACGCAGGTATTAGAGACCTTCTGGGTTTATGGAGCAGTAATATAGCACCTGATGACATGTAGGGGGTCTCTAACGTACCTGCATGATCCCCAACTTTTTTTTATTTATAACAGATTTTCCATTTCAATGAGAGTACTGAACATTGCCAAAATACAGAACTTGGTTATGTCTGGTGCTCCCATTGAAATGAATGGTGCCGAGGAGTGCATTCTGAATCAACCTCGTTCTCAGAATAGATGGGGGTCTCAATGAGTGCTCAATGATACATCATTATCGTGGTATAAACCCCTTTACATTGAATTTTGCTGCATTTTCGTTAGTAAATCTGCCTCAATGTTCAATAGAAACATGCCACCTGACATATGGCGCTGTAAAAAGCACTATACAGTAGCACACAGGGGCCCTGCCATGGGGGGATTTTGTGTCAACCCTAATATTATTTAAAAAATATATCCATATAATCTCTGTCAATATACAGACCTGTGTGAAATTCCTGAAAGGCACAAATTGTACAATGTCTCTTATGGCCGTCTCCCCACTAGGTGATCGCAGGGCTCCGTTGTCTCCATCCAAAAATTCCATGGCACTGAAGTCAGCTCCTCCAACCCCGACTATAATGATGGACATCGGGAGTTTGGCAGCGTTGACGATGGCTTGTCGAGTCTGATCCAGATCTGTTATGACCCCATCAGTTATGATCATGAGCACATAGTATTGCTGTGAAATACAGAAGGACTTATGTGTTACTTACTGAAATTTTCGAAAATCTGGTAGAATAATACAGTATGTAGATTATAGATATATGAGAAGAAGCCACCACTATAAGAGAGCATATAGAAGTACAGAAGACCCAGAATCTTCAGAATTGCCAAACCCATCTATGACCCGATAAAGACGGACACTGGCGGACCCAATTGACTATAATGGGCTCAGCCGGGGGTCCGTGCAGGACTGTTCTCTCTGTCGATATTTTCTGCAGTGGAATCTCCAACGGATGTGAACTTAGCCGAAGAGTGACATAACATACAGGGCTTATGTGAATGAATAGCGATGTTACGACACTTACCGATGCAGTCTGTTGTTGTGCGGCAGCCGCAGCAAATCTGGCCACATGGTTAATGATTGGAGAAAAGTTGGTGGGTCCGTATAGTTTTACTTGAGGGAGACATTTGCGATATGCATCTACGATTCCCTCGATACCTATGATTACAACATAAGGCAGTATAGTAAATAAAAGATGTATGAGAAGACATTATATAATGCAACATTAAAGGGAATGTGCCAGCAGAAAATGGTCTACTTCAAACAAGGTTTTATATTAAACATATTCTTAAAGGGATAGATATACGTGTTATGATAAATATATGCCTGAATAGACTTTAAAAAGGCTATACAGGTGCTGCTGTTAGTGTGTAAAAAGACCCCTCTGTTTTTGTTTCTTACCTCGTAAATCGATATGCAAATGAGCTGGATTGTGCACGGTTTCTGCTTCTGGACGCCCACCGCTCTTCCTTGTGTCTCCAAGCCCCCCTCCTCCTGCTAATTCACCGCCTCCATTGTCGGTGGTTTCTAATGAAATAACGCGCATGTGCAGTAGCTCTCCCTCCGGCGCCAGCTCGCAATGTTCTCCTTGGTAAAATGGGGCTGGTGCATGCGCAGTAGCGCACCGGAGGGAGCGCTACTGCGCACACGCGTTATTTCAATAGAAACCGCCAACGAGGGATGCGGTGAATTAACAGGAGGATGGAAGCTTGGAGGCACAAGGAAGAGCAGTGGGCATCCAGAAGCTATGATGTTAAGGGGTGCACGAAACGCCCACTGTGCACAATCAAGCTCATTTGCATATCGATTTCCAAGGTAAGAAAAAAAATGGGGGGTCTTTTTACACACTATTAGCAGCACCTGTATAGCCTTTATAAAGTCTATTCAGGCACATCTTTATCATAACACGTATATCTAGTGATAGAGCCCCTTTAAGAATTCTTGATTTTATATATATATATATATATATATATATATATATATATATATATATATATATATACTGTATATATACTCGAGTATAAGCCAAATTTGTCAGCACAGTTTTTATGCTGAAAAAGCCCCCCTCCGCTTATACTCAAGTCAAGCAAAAAAAAAAATTTTTTTTACATTTTTTTTTGGGGGGGAGGGGGGGTCTATGACCAGCCACAATAGCAATGTATAGAATCTCCCATAAAATAGTGGAAAAAAAGAAGCTTTCAAAAAAATATAATAAAAAAATAAAGTAAATAAAAGTTCTAAATCCCTCCTTTCCCTAGAATACATATAAAAGTAGAAAATGACTGTGACACACAAACACATTAGGTATCCCTGTGTCTGACAGTGCCCGGTCTACTGAATATAGGGGATCTGCAGTGCTCCTGTTTCGTCAGGAAGGGGTTAATAAAGCACTGCAGATACCGTATATTCAGCCAGGTTGAATTCCAAGTGGGAGGAGGGGGGGGAAACCTCAGTCCTCAAGCTCAGGGAAGGGGCAGACAGACAACCAAAACACCCCCTCTCCTTTCCCAGCACCCAGCAACTACTGCGCCATAAAACTCCGACCAGTTTAATTTTTGTAATTTTCCAGTAGCTGCTGCATTTCCCCCCTAGGCTTATACTCGAGTCAATAAGTTTTCCCAGTTTTTGCTTATTGCTACATGTCCATGGCGCAACGATTGTTTAATTGATGCAAATAAACTTACCATACCCTTAGCAAATTCAATGTGTGCAGCAGCATTTTTACATTATTTGCTGTTGGATCGAAGGATCCTTTCTGCTAGCACCACGCTATATATTACCCCTGAATGTGCGGCACCAATGCTTTCTATATATCTTAGGCTTATACTCGAGTCAATAAGTTTTCCTAGTTTTTTGTGGTAAAATTAGGGGCCTCAGCTTATATTTGGGTCGGCTTATACTTGAGTATATACAGTATATGTATTTTAAATGTATTTATTTATTTACATTGTCCATGTAACTTTTAAAAACAAAGTACTATACCCTGCAATTTCCACTCTGCTCTCTAAACCTAATAGTAGACTGATACTTGTCATTTCTATAGGGCTTTTCTTTTCAGCAATCACTTCATTTATATCACAGACAGTCTTACAATAGAAGATAACCTCATCTACAGATAACATCCCTGAGCTATCATTACACCCATGTCTGACTATACATAATGTTACCGTTTATCTATTCGCCCTCCCTGCACAGCTCAGTTAGCTGACTCCAGACTTTTGTCATGTCTATGTTGTAAGATGGCCAACCCCATAAAGATGTACAGAAAACAGAATAAAAAAAATAAACACATTTACAATCTGAAAATAAAAAGAGTAAATTATAACCTGATATATTTCACTTAGTAAATATATTAAAACAATGGCGACACATTCCCTTTAAAGAGGTTGTCCAGTGAAATATTTATATATTTTCCAACAGCTGAAAATTGCAAAAAACAACAATAAAAAGAGTCATAGCGACCTAATCCCTCGTCACTCTCAAGCAGACACGTTCCAGGCTCCTCACCGGTCTCTACCTGGCTCTAGCGCGGATGTGTCAACATGACATGGAACTGCAGCAGTGACCTCAGCATGTCACCACTACAGCCAGGGACGTGGCGCGGTCACATGATGTGAAGATACATCGTTACTGTGCTAGATAACACTGGTGGGGGACCAGGAAGCATTACACAAGAGAGGAAGGGGTTAATGAAGAGAATCGGACTTCAATTGCTTGGTTTTTATAGCGTTGTAAACCGTGCCATATCCCTAAAGGACGTTCTATTGTAAGATCTTACTGCAGAGCACCGCTGTGGCTATGGAGTCAGGGCCATGTTTGTATTAGCCACTAGATGGCTCCAGCAAGTGCTGACGTGGTATCGCTCATATAGGTCTTACAGTCATATGCTATATATACTGTAAGTCATATATAAGTCATATAGCCTAGGTCCTATAGGGGCAGAAGCCAAAGTTGCAAAAACCAGAATACAGTATACACTAAGAAACGTGGCCCAGTCCTGAAGTGGGTAACTAAATACAGCTTGGTTGAAGGAAAACTATACGGAGCGGCTCTTCCCCGGCAGCCATGCAGAAGCCTATGAGGGCCACATACACCCCTGGCCAACCAGTCTCCTCTAGGGTTGAGAGATCGGGTTCAGAAAAGATCGGATCCCGATCAGCGATCGAGCAAATTTCACGATCGCGATCGGCTGGAAAATGATCGGAAATTGGATTTTAAAATTGTTCCTGAAATCTCAAGATCGGCTCAAGCCTAGTCTCCACCAATGAGTGTGTAACCGTGTTTTGGATTAGCACAGACCCCATTGTACAGTCTCTTACCGGCACAGAATGGATTTGCTGGGTTAAAATTGATTGGGAATTCGTGTGAAACCTGAAATAGAAAAATACAACAAAAATATAGATAAGTAAAGGCTATCTACTCGAGAGGTAACATGCACACATCTGGGACAAACCAACAAGTACAGAGAAAACTACCATTACAAGGCTCTGCGCCCTGCCCCCGGGGGGGGGCAACTAGAGGTAACACAGGCCATATTAGTGTGGTGGGTTTTATTTAGGTTAGGGGTACTAGTGAATTTCACTTTTAAAGTCTGGTCATATGAGGAGGGGGTTTAGTATTGATACACAGGTGCAGAAAACAGATAGTGGGAACTAGAAGGTCTGCTGTATGGTAATGTCTGGCATCCAGTTGAATATTATGGGAGAAATTTGTCAACCCATCCATGCCAGATTTTGGATGTATGTGGGTGATAATGTGAATGTGGGGAGAGCAGGGCGGGGATAGCTTGGCCCAAAATATTTATAATATCTCTTTCCGGAAAACTGGTGAGCATTATATAGGAAACCTACGCCGACTTCTGAGTGGCATAGATCTCCTTTCTGGTTCGGAGACTGTCAACAGTGACTGCTTAAAATCACCAGAGGAAAAAATGCTCCAAATCCAACTTTTTTATCCAGTGGTTTTAGTTTATAAAATCAAAAATTTGACAAATTTATAGTCTTTATTGTCTAAGGGTCTGCCAGACATGTCCTCATTGCCCATAGTCAAAGGGGTCGGTGTGTCCGTTGTTCTAGTCCTCTGCCAGACCAGAACAACGGACACCCCGGCACAGATGTGAACAGAGCTCAAGTTGCTTTTCCATGTCTTGGACCATGAGGTACACTCTTCGCTTTTTGAGACAAATTGTTTCATTTTGCACCATGACCCTCACCTGTCCACTTGGTGGTATCTGAGCGCCAAAGCCAAAGGCCGGGAACATTTTATCACTAAGAACAAAAGAAAAAAAAATAATGATAAATTAGAGGATAGTCGTAGTATAAAGGTATTACTAAAACAGATGCTCTTAGGCCAGGTTCACACTAGCGCCGTGCTCTCAGTCATTCGTTTCCGATGGTGGACTCGAACAACGGAGAGCCAGACCGCTATATCTGGGGATATATCTATACACCCGTACACGTGGCTGACAAGGTTAGATGCTGTAAATGTGGGCAGGTACAGTATATATATATATATATATATATATATATATATATATACAGTACTGTAACTTAGGAAAAACGGGCAAAACGCACTTGAAAGACAGGACACAAAAACTGGTCTCCAAAGTGCTGAGAGTTGATTTTACCCAGATCTAGACTTCCTATTGACTATAAAGGAGAGCGACGGTCCATGTGCAACCACCTCTACACTGCCATAGGGGTATAATGTATAGTGTGACCCTTATACACAGTCCAGTCATATTAATGTGACCGCCGCCTACTTTTGACGTCAACGTTAAATAACCAATGGCAGAAGGCACGTGTCATCAGCCATCTGGGTACACTCATCATTGTGGAAGGCACGATGGATCAGCACAAGTATGCATCTATCCTTGTGGACCATGTTTATCCCTACATGCGAAATGGTTTTCCTCAGGATGATGGCATCTACCAGCAGGACAATGCGACGTGTCATAAAGCTCACAGTGTACGTGCGTGGTTCGAGGAGCACCAGGATCAGTTTTACCGTACTCCCTTGGCCAGCAAATTCCCAGGACTTGAACCCAATCGAGAATCTGTGGGACACCTCGATCGGGTTGTTCACGCCGTGGATGCTTAACTGCATAACCTAGCGACCTGGAGTCGGCATGGCTCAACATCCCAGAGAACATCATCACAACATCCCCTCTCTTCCTGCACGTCTCCCAGCGGTCCGCTCTGCCAAAGGGGGTTATTCTGGATTTTGAGAGGTGGTCACATTAACGTGACTGGACTGTGTATAAGGTAAAGGGTCACCGTCCATAATGTAACCACTGTCTCTCAGTTTCCGATCCCAGATCTTTAGTGATGCGGCTACCACTACGTGTGAACATATGCTTACTGACTATAATTGTTGACGCCATCATTTCTATTTCAGATCTGTCAGTAAGAATCTGGGTAGAACATCTGTTCTGGTCTGTGATAAAAGCGAGCGATTCTACAGTATCTGGGCCGTGCTATTATTTATCTCTTATGGGAACAATACGACATTGTTATGTAACTCTTGGATAGAAGTCTTTGTATCACTAAGTAGCTTTCACAGTAATATTGTTCAACATTATGCTATTTATCTCGCCCCCACACATCCTCACTTATTCCTTTACGAAAGACAAAACAAAGAAATGCAGAAGAAAGATATTCACTTACCTATCGTAATCCTGAATAACCAAGCCCACCGACCAGATGGCATGCAGGTACTCATTGACTCCATTGGGACTGATGTAGTGCAGAGAATCTGGTGACCTAGGATCTCCGTTTGAGCCCGTAAAGTCAATTCCAACCTATTGTAACCATAGTAAATATAAGTCAAAGGCCGCATGTCAGACATAACAGGGTGGAAAGCACTTAGGGACATTGAGCTACTGAACCAAAGGGCATGTGACCCCCTCTTCCCATGATTTTGGGGGTCTTAGTGATGGGACCCAAAGTGATGAGACACCCATCAGCTCTCCTGCCTAGTTGTGATTATGGGACAACCCCATTAAATTCCCCCTATATCAATAAAGTTATGATGGATTGTAAAGGAAGAGGCGAGCACATCAGACGGTCACTGGATATGAACAAAATCAGAGATTACTGGGTTACAGATTAATAACATGTAGGACTCAAGACACCCAGCACCCCACCGATCAGCTCTTCCCTGCAGTCATTAGCTGTGGAACTAATCATAGAGATTGGAGCTGAAGCTCAGCGCTGCCCCTCTGTACAGTGGCTGGACTGGGTTACTACAGCTCAGTTCCCATTCATATTTTGCTGTACAACGTTTCGAAGGCATTAAAAGTAAAGACATATAAATTTGCAGAGAACTTTTTTTTAGAAAATATTTCAAGATGGCCATGGTGTCATTCATTTCACATACTTACAACAAAGTTCATCTGACATCCTCCCATAATGTAGTCAAGGAATGTGTACTCTACTGTAATCTAAAAAAGAAAAACCAGTGCAAATTAAAGGACAAGTTACTGAGATACCTGAAGGTTAAACACTAGAGGAGAAGGTCTTTAAAGGATATGGACCGTACCTATAGTTACCTGTAGGGTCCATTCACACGGAGTAACATGCCGCGTGATGTGGCACGTAAACGGCGTGTGAGACTTTGTGTGCCGTAAAAGCTCCCATTGATTTCAATGGGAGCCTGGATCGTATACGCTGCGTTATTTTGCGGTTGTGATTTTGCGGCCGCAAAATAACGCGGCGTAAACGATCCAGGCTCACATTGAAATCAATGGGAGCTTTTACGGAGCGCAAAGTCTCACACGCCGTATACGTGCCACATCACGCAGCACGTTACTCTGTGTGAATGGACCCTTAGACTAAAAAAAAATGCATTTTCAGTTTAAAACCTGCTCCTATTTTCATGATGATTCCCATCTAGGTTTATCCCTCTACGTAATATATACTACATGTGAGGTCTGTGTGTCCAGGATGATGCGGCCTTCACTAGCTCAAATATATCTACTATATAGACAGCCCATGAGGGATCTCCTCTCTGTCAACCTGACAGACACTGATGCTGAAGAGTGAGATCCCCGACCCCTGATGAGTATGCTGTCCACTGACTATCAAGTGCCTTCCTTCTGTTTGTGTTAATCATACTGAGTTTTCTGGCGCAGATTCTGATGTGAAATTTGCGTCAGAATCCACGTAGAAAAAAAGCCTCCCATTGAAGTCAATGGAATGGACCCTTACGCATACAGCCTTGTATTTGTGGTTTTCTCCCTATATTTAGCATGTGTGATCTGCCCTCCCTGAAGACTTGGATGCTATCGAGGCTCATGGTGCAGAATTATGAAAAAGTATTTAACAAAACTGTCTTTTTTGTTCAGAGCAACCAATCACAGCACAGCTTTCATTTTTCAAAAACACTATAAGGCCGGTCTTACACGACCGTATTGAATGTACGGTCTGCAAGTTGCTGATCAGACGTCCGTGTCCTGCCGCACTCGCCCATAGAGTTCTATGGGTGAGTCCGTGCAGTGCCGCAATTCACGGTCATTACGGACATGTTGTATAAATTGCGGACCACAGTTGCGGCCCAGCCACACCACGGATAAAATATCTGGTGGTGTGAGAGGCCGCATTGAATATAATGTGTCTGCAAATGGTCCGCAATTGAAAACCCTCAATTGCGGACCATTTGCGGACTTATATTACCGCCGTGTAAGACTAGCCTAAGACTGGACAACATTCCTTTCACCCAGTTCCAAAGCTGTCAGATTTCCAGAATCCCCTGAGCTTTGCCAAGAGTCAGGGGAATTTTGTGACACAGCTAATTGTCTTCCCAAATAGATAAACCTTAATCTACCAACCTGGCAAACTTTTACACTGACTACACCTGAGTTTCTGTAGCTTTTCTTCTTCTGCTTCTTTTTTTCATTTATGCAGTCAAATTCCACCTGCAAATAAAAAAAAAAAACCCTCATGTAATTTGCATTGCATATCTACAGTTTTTTAGGAAAGCACCTGGAAGAGAAGAAAATAAAAAGAAATAACAGCTGACGCTGGGTTCACACCTGCGTTCTGGTCTCCGTTCTGTGGTTTCCATCTTCTGCATGCAAGAAGACGGAAACCACAGACCGGGTCCGGCTGTGTGCGCTGGTGAGCGTTTTATGCTCTCTGCTGCGAAACCGTTTTTTTTAAACCGGACACAAAGTACTGCATGTCAGACTCTGTATCCGGATTTTAAAAAACGGTTTCGCGGCGGAGAGCATAAAACGCTCACCGGCACTCACGGCCGGACAGCTTTCAAACCCATTCAAATGAGTTGGTGAGAAAGACTCCTGCAGGTTTCCGTCTCCTGCCTCTGTTTTGTACAGGAAACGGAAACCTGCAGAACGGAGACCGGGCGCAGATGTGAACGAGCCCTAAACTGTTTACACTAAGGTTCTGTTCACACTGTATTTGCTGTGAACTCTGTCGTTCTGGTCTGTTGTAAGAACGGAAGAACGGATTAAAGATTTAAGACAGATCCATTGAATGATGGATAATAACAGATCTCAAGGGCCTCATTGACTGTAATGGGGTCCATTGAGTATGCACTGTTTTCAGTGTTACATCTTTGGATGAAAAAATTGCACTAGCAGGACTTTTTCATCTGTGATTGTAGCTTTACCACAAACACTATTATATTAAGTTAATATAATTATTCATATTACATTACACGTGGCACTAGCACACGGGTACAGTTGAAACTTTTTCTTTAGTGCCCACCGTTCCTGAGCAATCAATGCTGTTATTATTGGTGCCTGATATATAATTTAGTCCCTGTACTGGGTCAGTGTCAGGCAGGAGCAGACAAGGGGTGTGAGTCTGAGCTCTGACACTGGCTGCCTCCGATTGGAGCTCAGAGTCACACCCCCTGCCTGTCACTGCCCTTCTGACATTATAGAGCTTACATAGCACATCAGGCACCAAAACTACCTGCACTTTTTTTTTTCAGGAACGGTGGGGGCTAGAGAGAAAATTCCTACTGCGCTGGAATCAGTGGAGCGGCGACTTTTAACAGATACTAAGAACTGGAATTAGTGGAGGAGGTGAAAGGTCCTCTTTAACAGCTAAACATATGGAGTTGTCACCTGAATACTGAGTTGACTCCAGAAAGGAGTTGTTAAAAGGGACACAAACTTTCAAAATACAATTTCAGAATTTTTTATTTTGCATTTGTTTTTTTGACCTAATCATATTGTATAACTAATATAGTATACAGACCAACATCTATATACTGTACATTAACATCACTCCAAAAAACAAAACATAAATACTAACCGGGGGGATGACTAAAGTATATAGACTAGCTGATCGCTGGGGATTACTTACTGGCATTGAGCGTTCGGCTTCCTTCAGTTTGGACATGGTAGTCTGGAAGATTCCAATGAGGTCATGGGAGCCATCATTGTCATAGTCGTAACATTCAACCTGACACACAGCAAACATCAGGAAACAAGGATTAAAGCACAAAAAAACCCCTTTACATTCTACATACATACTGTTGTACCATCATCTATATGACAATTCTAAATAGTAAATTAAACCCTAGTTAAAAAGATAGAAGTCCATATTAAAACCATCTTTTGACACATTGATCCTCATGTTCAGACCACCATGGATTCCTTAGAAGGATATTAATAGCTGAGGCCTCTTCATTGCTTACCAACCACAGTGCCGTACATTGTATAGTGGCTGTGCCTGGTACTTCAGCTCAGCCCCATTCATTCCAATGGGACTGAGCTGCAGCATAGCCATGTGATTAATGGATATAACGGCACTGGCCTGAGAAAAGAAAGAGTTTACCGATCCAATATTGTTGGCCTATCCTAAGAATAGCTTATAAATATAACAGCCCCAGGAATCCCTTTAAGAAAGCTGAATTACTTTATAGAGTACTGTATATAGTTTGAATGGATTTGGGCACCTTAAAGTTCAGGGTCAACACAGGTGTAAAGATGGCCATATTCCTTAGATAGCTGTTGGCTGAACAAATCTTACCGCCGAATCCCCTCCATACACATAGAGGCGTAACTTGAAGTTTTTTGGCTCCAATGAAAACTCTGTAATGGGGCCCCTAACTACCTTGTGTAATTTCAAAAAGTGGTATATTTTATGGGTCAGGGTTCATTGAGGTCCTTGCTGAATCCAGGGCCTGGTAAAAACTGCTACCTCAGCACTCCCTATAGCTAAATCCTTGCATACACATGCACCCTTGGCGCTAACAGATCTACGTGTGTAACGAATAGGGAGGGAATTAGGGCATGTTCACACTACTGTTGCTGTTATCCATCGTAGCCATGGACATTAATGATAGCCAAGAGACAGGCATAGATGGAGCCCCTCCATCTTTTCCCATTGACTAGAACAATGTTTCCCAACTGGGTGGCTGGAACAATCTGGGGCTACCGGGGGACATTCTTACTTGCCTAGGGGCCACTAGAGAGAACTACTACTTGTCTGAGGGCCACTAGGGATATTATTAGGTCATTATGTGTCTGAGGACCACAGGCCAGCATAACTGTGTGTTGGGCCACTGGGCAGTATACTATGGCGGGGCTACTAATGGAGCTTGGCGGTGGTAAAAGGTGAGATTTGTGTATGTGTTGAGCAGAAAGTATAGAATGCTGTAGCTTTGAGGGTGCAATTCACATGGGGAAGTTGTGATGTAGTTACAATTTCATCAAAACTGCAACACAATAATACATATAGGTTTGATGTGATTTTTGGTGAGACTTTCTATATTTACAACTGGAACAAATGTTTGTTCCTGATGTAAATTAAAAAACTAAGCTAAAAAAACATGGATGGATGACAGCAATGGACATTAATAAAGATAACTTGAACCCGCTCTTCAGACATTGCAGGAAACTTCCTTCTTATTGAAGGAACATTGGATTGGGCATGTTCAAATGTCAGGCTGCCTAACTCTGACCCAACTGAGTAATAAAATGCAGGTGAAAGAAGATTTCAGGGTCAGAAATTCACCCATAAGAATCTTAATTCAGTAACTTGGAATCTCTGGCCGTCAGCCAACATTCCTTTATGACTTTCAGTATCCACTAGGTCAAAGGTGGTCTGGAAGAGGTACTGTATCTCACTGAAAGAGGCAGAGGGGTAAGGAAACATACTTTTGCTTTTTTGGAGGCCAAGGGTAAGAAGTTGATCTGATCTGAGCTACATGCTGAAAACATCTGCCCTATTTACAATATACAAAGATGGAGTTTAGGAAACAAAAGTGATATTGCAGCACAGAGAAGACAGTATGAAAGGAGAATATTGTGTTATCTCAGCATGAAAGAAACCTATAATGTTAGTCACTACACACAGAAAACTCCTGGAACGTTCTAATATGTTTCCGTACAAACCCACATCAATATCAGATATCCAGAACAGTGGTGTAACTAGGAATGGCGAGGCCCAGTGGCAAACTTTTGACATGGGCCCCCCTCCCGACCGACACCGACGCACTCTATTATGCCCCATAGTGGCCCCTGCACACAGTATTATGTCCCTCAGTAGCCCCTCCACACAGTATTATGCCCCATAGTGGCCCCTGCACACAGTATTATCCCCCATAGTGGCCCCTCCACACAGTATTATCCCCCATAGTGGCCCCTGCACATAGTATTATCCCCCATAGTGGCCCCTGCACACAGTATTATCCCCCATAGTGGCCCCTGCACACAGTATTATCCCCCATAGTGGCCCCTGCACATAGTATTATCCCCCATAGTGGCCCCTGCACACAGTATTATCCCCCATAGTGGCCCCTGCACACAGTATTATGCCCCATAGTGGCCCCTGCACACAGTATTATCCTCCATAGTGGCCCCTGCACATAGTATTATCCCCCATAGTGGCCCCTGCACACAGTATTATCCCCCATAGTGGCCCCTGCACACAGTATTATCCCCCATAGTGGCCCCTGCACACAGTATTATCCCCCATAGTGTCCCCTGCACACAGTATTATCCCCCATAGTGGCCCCTTCACACAGTATTATCCCCCATAGTGGCCCCTGCACATAGTATTATGCCCCATAGTGGCCCCTGCACACAGTATTATGTCCCATAGTGGCCCCTGCACATAGTATTATCCCCCATAGTGGCCCCTCCACACAGTATTATCCCCCATAGTGGCCCCTTCACACAGTATTATCCCCCATAGTGGCCCCTTCACACAGTATTATCCCCCATAGTGGCCCTGCACACAGTATTTTACCCCATAGTGGCCCCTGCACACAGTATTCTACCCCATAGTGGCTCCTGCACACAGTATTATCCCCCATAGTGGCCCCTGCACACAGTATTTTACCCCATAGTGGCCCCTGCAGACAGTATTATCCCCCATAGTGGCCCCTGCACATAGTATTATCCCCCATAGTGGCCCCTGCACACAGTATTATGCCCCATAGTGGCCCCTGCACACAGTATTTTACCCCATAGTGGCCCCTGCAGACAGTATTATCCCCCATAGTGGCTCCTGCACACAGTATTATCCCCCATAGTGGCCCCTGCACACAGTACTATGTCCCACTGTGGACACCCATAAATAATTATTTTACTCTGGGGTCTTTTCAGACCCCAGAGTATAATAATCGGAGACCCAGCGGGAGAAAAACATTAAAAAATCTCTGTTACTCACTCCGAAAAGACCTCCAAGTATAATGATAGCAGCAGTAGCGGCTGTCACCAGGCCCTTGATGTCCCAGGCCCTGTGGCAGCTGCCTTTGCTGCTACGGTGGTAGTTACGCCACTGATCCAGAAGTGAAACCTGTGTCCTAACCATGTGCTGTTACTATGAGAGAAGTCTGATACACCTGCAGCATTTACCACAGATTGGCACAGGTTCAGAATTGTCCTTTTTGGAGTCACAGTTGTTGCGGGAGTTTAAGGGTACATGCACAAAATCGGGGTTTGCATGCAGGAAATCCACACCGAAATCCGCATATACAGTACTATGTAAAGGTTTTAGGAAGATGTGGAAAAAATGATGCAAAGCAGGAATGCTTTCAGAAATAGAAGGGTTAATGGTTTATTTCTGACATTTACCAAAATTAAGTGAATGAAGAAAGGAGAAATGTAAATACCATCAATATTTAGTGTGACCTCTGCCCTTCGGAGGAGGAGTCCTGGGAGTGATGGTACGGCCCCCGCAGAGCCCTGATTACAACATCATGCAGTCTGTCTGGGATTACATGAAGAGACAGAAGGATTGGAGCAAGCCTACATCCACAGAAGATCTGTGCTTAGTTCTCCAAGATGGCGGGAACATCCTCTCTGCCGAGTTCCTTCAAAACCTGTTTGTACGTACCGAGAAGAACTGATGGAAGGCAAAGGGCTAAATATTGATGGGCTTTAGATCTGTCTTTTGTTCATTTATTTTGCATTTTGTTTAAATTATTAACACTTCTACTTTTGAAAGCCTTCTTAATTTGCAGCATTGTTTCCACATCCGCCTAAAACTTGCACACCACTGTTTATGCATGGAAACCTACATGGAAAATCTACTAAAACTGGCGCAGGTTTTGGTGTAGATTTTCATACATGTATTTTAACAGGCCAATTTCCATGAGGAAAAAAGTGCATGAGAAATAGAATTTCAGACACAATAACAACATCATGGCTGGGTTACTGACAAGTCCCAGACCATAGAAAGTTCCAACATACACTGTCATATCCACCGATAACAATAATAGATTACACCGCTAAGATGGTTAGAGAAAATCTGTAAAACTCTGAAAAATTTCTCATTATTTCTATGTACAAAAATATTTCTCTTTTGTCCACAAATAACATATGGTATGTTCATGGGAAAACCCTTTAATTTCTCATCTTATAAACCGATGCTGTGTACAGTAAGATGTAATATATGGCCCACAGTTATCTACCTATTTTAGACTTGATGATCATAGTAACTCACCCGAATAGGCTTGTCCATATCCCCGTTACAGAGAGCCTGAAGTGGTATCTTGAAGGGTCTCCACACAGGATTCAGATTGTTTTTAATGACCTAGAAAATACAGAGAATATTCACATGACATGTAGGAACAGCCAATACTTCAAATGTATATTTACAGAAATACATATACCCATATATACTCGAGTATAAGCCCACCCAAATATAAGCCGAGGACCCTAATTTTACCACAAAAAACTGGGAAAACTTATTGACTCGAGTATAAGCCTGGGGGGGGGCGGGGCTGAATTCCCCACTTGGAATTCAGCCTGGCTGAATATAGGGTATCTGCAGTGCTCCTATTAACCCCTTCCCGACGGAACAGGAGCACTGCAGATCCCCTATATTCAGTAGACCGGGCACTGTCAGACACAGGGATACCTAATGTGTGTGTGTTTCACAGTCATTTTCTACTTTTATATGTATTCTAGGGAAAGGAGGGATTTAGAACTTTTATTTATTTTATTTTTTTATATTTTTTTAAAGTTTTTTTGTACTATTTTATGGGAGATTCTATACATTACTATTGTGGCTGGCACGTTGCGGAAACACAGCTTTTTTTGTTGCAGTTTTTAGAGCCAAAGTCAGGAGTGTATTGAGCAGAAGGTAGAAGTATAAGAGCTTCCTATGTATTTCCCATTCCTTTTTTAGCCACTCCTAGGTTTGGCTCAAAAAAACCACAGCAAAATCTGCAATAAAAGAAACTGCGTTTCCGCAACCTGGGGCCTTAGCCGTAGTATGTAATAGGATAGACCAAAGGCTTTATAATATACTGATCCTTACCTCCGTCCTGTGGACCATCTGCCACCTTCCATCTTCAGTTTGCCTGTGAAATTCCAAGTAAGGATCTGATTTTCCAAATAAATCCTGCAAAAGAAAACAATATATTCAAAATGATAATACTAGTTTCACACCGTCCATTGCTCTGATCCTACAGCGGACATTAAACATGCCAGATTGATGGCACTAGAGGGCAGAAGGTAAGTAAGGGAGAGGGGGGCCAGATTGCACATGTGGAAAGGGGCGGGAGGGTAACTGGGGTCACGGGTAGGTGGTGGTGAGGTAGATGTAGGAGGTGACTGTGATCTCTAAAGGGGGGGAATTGGAGGAGGGTGAGGGGTAAGGGGAGGGCCGGGGGCATGGGTGGGGGGAAAGGGGAGGGCCAGAAGTGCAGCAGTGGGGACATGGGGTCCCGGCCCTCGATGCTGTGGGAGGGCCCAGCACCGGCCGCAAGGAAAAGGCCGTGGGGGGCGATGGACCGCGCTGCAGGTGGTTCGCACAAGGGTGAGGGGACAGCGGACGAAGTCGCGGGTTATAGTTAGTTTTTAATATCTCAATATATCATATTTTTTTACTTGCTTCATTTCCACAACAAATTTGTTTCACATCCACATGTAACATTTTGGGAATGCAAATATTACCCTAAGCATTGTAAAGGGAGATATCTGCAAGGAGAATCTAGTGAAAAAATATAAGTTAATTTATATGTGTAATATTTCTGCAGCGTGTATGTGTTCTGCGACTGATAATACACTATGAATGCAGTCATTTTTACCTTCCTGCTTATTTTTATCATCATACATTGGACCCCAGTGTTAGCCAATGTCTGTAGGCAGTCAGTCAGTGTGGCTCAAGATCAGGAGACAAATGGAGACACTAACCATTACAATATCACCTCATTCACACGATGACTGTGTGCCAGCCATTGTATTAACAGCCCCATAGACATCAATGGATCTATTCATATAACAGCCCATGTGAACGATCTGAAAACAAGTAGAAGATGCTATTTCTAGGCCCGATTTTGCAGATCCCTCAATATCCCTCATACTTATAACCGTTGCAACCACACTAGGCAAACTATTCAGCTTAGCGCTGATGTCCGGGACCCTTCCCCACGTTAACTTGCATTATAATGTACTATCGCATTATTCAATACCTTATTGTCCAGTTTTCTTGCTTCAACTTCAAACTGCGCCACTCTGTTATCTTTCAATTCTTCTGCAAATATCTAGAAAGTAAGTTACAGCAGTCAGTAATGTGGTATATTTCTTATTCCATAAATTCATTGAATCTACGGTAAGGCCAGGAAGACAATGAGTGATATCACAGCGAGTTATCTGCTGTAAATTCACCTTGTTGGGCTTTACAGTTGCACATGGCAGATAGGATATAACCAAACGTTATCCACCTGCAGTGCAAAGTGGTATGAAGTAAAAACCTGATGCATGTCAACTATTGCTGCAGGTTTTACCCATAGATTTCAACCTGTGCAATGCATCATTTTGTACTAGGTAAAATGGGGTGTAATAGGGTATCCGGGAATAAAGGAGAATCAGAACTAGCAGGCACTGTACAAACTGCTTGCAGTACTTCTCATGCAGACACCACGCGGTATCGCACAGACCCCATTATAGTCTATGGGGTCCTTGTGCTTTCATTGCTCACCGGTTTTTAAAACGTTCGGTAATCCGTTCAGGGGGTCCCCGAATTGAATACCGAACGTAGATGTGAACCGGGCCGTATTGATATTGTATAATTAATTTGATAAGTAATTTGTTACATATTTACTTCCTTAGCAATTCAATCACTGGCTTTGTAATGAATTAGACAGACTGTACCGTAATGGATCCTTTTCCTGCTGGTCTCCCATTTTTCAAAACGAGAGGTTTGGTCAGTTTCTTACTGGAGACAATCTTTAAAGAAAAAAAAAACATTTTTTTTTTTTTTTTTTTAGAAAAAGGCTATAATTTTTATATTTTTCACAACAACATTAAAAATCAAAATACCAATAAATATTGTTCTATGTGCCCTGAGGACTGCCATATATGCTATAAGCTTATAGCAATGCACTGGGCCATTATACATGCAGCTAGGATTTTACTATTTTATGTCATTTTTTTATTATTTATTTATTTTCAATAGATTGTGAGCCCCGTATATCAGCATGTCTTTGTAGAATGGGGGGAAATCCACACAAACACGGGGAGAACATACAAACTCCTTGCAGATGTTGTTCCTGGCGGGATTCGAGCCCAGGACTGCAGCACTGCAGTGCTAACAACTGAGCCACCATGTTGCCCCCTATTTTATGTAATTTTTGTTAAATTTCATGTGCAAAAATTAGCAGTTTGACTAAAACTATGTTTCTAATAATGTGTGGGACTGGGAACGTTACAGAGGCTCCCTCCCCTCCCAACTCCATAAGGGTCCATTCACACAGAGATTTTTAGCGAGGAAAAAATCCGCTTCAGGAATTAGGAAATGTTTTTTTCCTCCAGCACAGTGTATGGACCTTGAAAAAAACCGCTAGCGTTTTTTCCACGAGGTTTTTGCAAATTCCGCGGCCAAATCAGCTATGAGGATTTTTCGCCTCCCATTGACGGCGTTGGTTTTTGCAGGCGAATCCGCCTGAAGGAAGCTTTTTTTTCGCTAGCATAAAAAAATCCACTAGTGGAAAAAAAAAGCTAGCAGAACCAATAGAACTCTTTTTTTCACGTCGATTCTGATAAGGATTCAGCACCAAAATCCTTTCCAAAAAACTCATGCGCGGGCATGCGCAGTCAGCTCTGCCCAGGCCCAATGCCTAAGCAGAGTGAATTCAGGGCCAGAAGAGGACGCGGGAACACTGCGCAGGGAGAAGACTTCTAAAGGTAAGAGAAGAACCAGCGTTGATTGGCAATGTATAGCATTCTGCCAATCAACGCTGGTTCTGCATCGAATCCTAACTTCGAGCAGCTAGTAGTGTTCGATCGAATACGAGTATTTCGAATACCGTAGTATTCGATCGAACACCTACTCGATTGAACACTGCTCGCTCATCTCTACTGATCACCATGATGACGTTTAGTATGGATGAAAGTGACTCACTTGTCCCAGCGTACACTCAAACTCTCCCAAGAAGTCGTCATCGCTCAGATCAATGGTTTTATTGTCAATGTCGTAGATCCCAAACTTTAGCTTCTGGACTATCTCAAAGTAGTAGTCAATTAGAAACCTTTTGCCGAACTTGGGGTTTAGACAATTCTTAATTCTTTCTGTGCGACCAACCTGTCAGAAATACCGTAAAGAGAGAGAAATCTGTAAGGTAGATATACATTATATACTACGACATGCCAATATGGGGTTAATGTATTTTCTACTATTATTCTTTTTTTCTAATTTTTTTTTATTTTTATTTTTTTGAAGAGCTAAGGGTATATTCACACCGCACAATTTGGCGTTGATTTTGAGGCGGATTCAGCCTCGAATCTGCCTCTCATTGTTTTTTAATGGAAGGCAGATCTTGAAACAGGGCGCTGAAAAAATAAGTGTCTTGCTTGATCTTGAGTCGACTCTGTGGCTAGCCCTTAGAATTATGTTTACACCAGAAAATGGCAAAATAAAGTTGCCATTTTTGGCACCCAGGCTATTAGCACCCATGTGAGGGGGCCTGGCCTCCAGGGGCCCTGCAAATTTATCCTATTTCACACCAAAAACTGGCATTAGTTCTAGCTCAGATGTATGCCAGGTATCACGTGGCAAAGATTTCATTTCGAGATGCCCAATTCATTCCCAGGCATATGCTTCATAATGAACTAGTTACATCTCACTCCCGCCGCGCACAGTATATCAGTAATATATCCCCCTGTGTATCTCTGGCGGGACAAACCATCAGACTGATAAAGCAGGAGCATGCGCTAACTATTAAACATAAAGAAATAACATCCTTGTAATAACCATATAAACAATGACTCAGAATGTACGACAAAAATCCCAGGAAGAAGATAATAAATCAACATAAAATGGATTGTCCGGCCTTGTATAAACAGCGCTCAAACCTCTCGCAAAGCAGAAGAGTTTTACAGTTTATGAAATGTTATCTTGGGGATAGATTATAAAATACATAAAAAATAGTGAAGTAAAAATATCTAGTTAAAGGAGAAGTCCATAAAAAATTATCTTCTATCAGGTAATAGATATGTTAGGAGATCACATTTGTGGAGTTCTTGAGTGCAAGCGGTAATTTGGATTGGGAGTCATTTGGGGTTACTGGAATAGCCCCCTTAGAATAAGGCCTAGTTCACATCTGCGTTCGTTAATCTACTACTACTACTGAACGCATTGACAAGCGGTCTGCAGTGAAAGCACACGGACCCCATAGACTATAATGGGGTCCGAGTCTCCGCACAAGTCATGCGGACAGGAAAGTAGATTGTGAAGTAATTTTCTGTCCGCATGTTCCGTGCGGACACTGCATGTAAAGCACACAGACCCCATTATAGTCTATGGGGTCCATGTGCTTTCACTGCTCACCGCTTGTCAATGCGCTTGTTAGTCTGTTCAGGGGGGATCCCCATGCGGACTCCCTGAATGGATTACCGAAAGCAGATGTGAACCAGGTCTAGACCCCATATAGCGGGCTGCAGAAAAAAAGCATTACAGGAAAAACCACAGTGGGTAACATATGGTGTTTTTTCCCGCACCTCTTCTCACAGAAAGTCCACAGAGGTTTCCTCTGCAGATTTTCTGCTTCCGTTATACCTATAGTGAAACCGCCGGTGATTCCGTAGGTACAATTGACATGCTGCGATTTCCAAAACTGCAATGGTTTTGGAAAACGCAGCATGTCTGCTGTGCGTATTTTTCGGCAGTGTGTGGATGGGATTACCTTGGACATTGCAACGTTATACTTTGGTCAATGAAGTCCTGATATGTCCACCACTGACCTGAAGACCACTGAGGTTACCAAGCTTTCAGACTCAATACCAAAAACATCAAATATTTCATATAGTAATGCAGTACCTCAAACCATTGCTGCCCACTTGAGTTCATGAGGAGGACACATAACGGATCTGATTTGGACCCGACATCTAAATCTAGGAGATTGTCACAGGAAATACTCAGCTCCACTTTGGTTACACATTGTGCGGCCATTTGCAATTCTGAAATAAAAGAGAAGATGGTTAGAGAGGAATATTCACTCTGCAATCTATATATACCTAGTACTGCAGTCATAGGACCCGAAACAGGCTGATAGTCTTGTGGTAGCAATCTTTTTCCTGTAAAAGTGCATCTTGGCCAGAAATGGTCGCCAACATTTGTCCAACTATTAAAAATCAAAAGACATCCACTACTGATCAGCTTACAACCTACAGTATTTACCAAGCACAGTGTCGAGAAAAAGCCTAGATTTACAAAATGAACCCAAACTTTGCAAACAAGAAAGAAATATTGTGACTTTTTCTGCCAAAAATAAGAATTTTGCAGCTTTTTCAAGAGTGGGAACCATGACATGTAGCTGAACTACAAAGAGATCGCTTTCGCCAAGTGAACCACAAATCCTGATGGACTACAGACATCCTTGTTACCTCAGATTTATAGCGAGGGGCGTTCCAAGGGAGAATAGGCGAGTGACCATCCTACAAATCATTTACCAATATACTGGAATAGAAGTCATTGTCCTGTGTAATAGTGGAACAATCTCTAAATCTCATCCACCATGTTAATAGTTAACAAGTGGTTATTAAATCCAGGGCCGCTGGGGATACATTTGGGACCACAGTTCATGATTTTACCAAGGCGTTTGGAAATTACTTGCTATTTATGGATCATTAATTTCCTCTTTAGTCTGTGAATTTTAAGGGGTTTCCCATCCCTGGAGATGTAAAGCGGCGTTCACACTACCGCTGCTGTCCGCCCGACGGTTTTCGTCGTAAACCCCGGGGGAAACTGGACAGGGGACCGCCAGCAAGCTGTCCCTTGTCTGGTTTCCCTGGGGTTTACAATGGAAACCCTGAGGCGGACAGCGGCGGTAGTGTGAACCCAATCTAAGGGGGCATTCACACGGAGTAACGCCGGGCGTGTATCACAGCCGTACACGCCGGCATTACGGCAGACTGCCGAACACTTCCCATTCACTTCAATGGGAGCGCTTGTAACAGCGGTGTTTATGAGCGCTCCCATTGAAGTGAATGGGAAGTGTTCGGCAGTCCGCCGTAGCGCCGGCGTGTATGGCTGTGATACACGCCCGGCGTTACTCCGTGTGAATGCCCCCTAAGGGTAAAAGTGCCTAAGGGCAGGTTCACATCTGCACCCGGGGTCTCCGTTTTGCAGGTTTCCATTTCCTGCCTGAAACTGGACAGGAGACGGAAACCTGCCGGCATTTTTCAAACCCACTGAAATGAATGGATTTGGATAGTGTCCGGCCGTGAGCGCCGGTGAGAGTTTAGTGCTCTCCACGGCGAAACTGTTTTTTTTTAACCGGACACAAAGTCGGACATTTGTGTCCAGTTAAAAAAAAATGGTTTCACCGCGGAGAGCATAAAAGGCTCACCGGCGCTCATGGCTGGACACTGTCTGCCAGGTTTCCATCTTCTGTCGGCAGAAGGCAGAAACCTGAAAATGGAAATTGTGCCCTGGTGTGAACCCAGCGTAATAGGTATATGTTAAAATAACAGAGGGTTATACACCCTTTGACAAAATTGCCCAGGTCTGTGTTTCGCTCCATTTTTGGTGTCCCACACAGGAAATCATCCGAGATGCCCACCTGATATGCAGGATCAGGGACCCCACCATAGGCAGTGACTGGCTGATTGAGAAACTCAAGGAAACGGAGCTCAGTGTGAACCCAGACAACCTGTGGACCAGACAAACAGGAGATTGTGGAGGTGTGCGCAACCATTTGTTATTTAATATGCCACTTCTAGGGATGGAAAACCCCTTTAACGTCTCCTTTAGGCTTCATTCAGATGGCCATATTTCAGGGTCCATATTATGGCTGCAAATCCTGTCTCGACCATGGGACTGATGAGCCAAAGGTACAGCACACTAGAGCCCTATAATGCTGCCAGTTCACACACACAGTCAGGTTTGGATATGAAGTAGTATTACGGACCCAAAAATACAGTTACATTACAGCTGTCTGAATGAGGTCTTACTAAGAGTATATATGGCTATTACTACATTTTTAATCATTGAGGTGAGCCTACATACTAGATAGATTTAGACTGAAAACGCCTTTGACTGGAGCCATCAATGTGTGATCTATTGGGGTCTGATACCTGAACCAGATCATCTGTTCCAGCAATCTCCAGAGGCTATAAGCTGCTAAGGACGAGCGGCATGTGCACCGTTGCTCATATTCAAGTAACAGGAGCGGCACAGCATAGTGGTGGTTCCAGTGAACTGAGCCATCAGTCCCATACAAATATATGATCATCTATGTAATGCATAGACATCTCTGTCCTGCCAGCTCTACATCTTGGCTCCTACAGAGTGGGGGTCTCCCATTGCAGGGATCATATGGATTAGACCAGAGGTCCTCAAACTTTTTAAATAGTGGGCCGGAGGCAGAGCAAATCGCACAGACATCGGGAGCGGTGCCCTCCAATAGATAAAGTGAAGTGCGCTCCATGGCCTGGCCCGAGCTCCCCAGGAACTTCATTATAAATGCACGCCTGCCGGCGTTGTCGGCGGGGCCAGACAGAAGTGCTTGGCGGGCTGCATGTGGCCCTCGGGCCGCAGTTTGAGGACCCCTGGATTAGACAGTCCTAAAAGAATAATAATTGGGTGTCTGACAACTGGGAATTTATCCCCTGTTGTGAATTCAATCTGACCACAGCCAGGCTGAATTTAGTCATGCCGTGCACAACTGAACACATCCATGCCACCATTTACTTCAATGGTTCAGCACTTGGCTATCTCCGACACTTCCGTTAAAGCGAATGGGAACGTGGATATGTCCCATCCTGCACAGGCACACCTACATGCAGTCAGGCTGACCCTTCGTTCACATCTGCGTTTGGTAATCCATTCGGGGAGTCCGCATGGGGACCTTCCGAACGGAATACCAAATGCAATTGCAAGAGCTGTGCAGTGAAAGCACACGGACCCAATAGACTATAATGGGGCCCGTGTGTTTGCTGCGCGCTGCCCACATGAATCGGGAGGGGAAAGTAGATTGTGAAGTACTTTCCTGTCTGCATGTTCTGTGCGGAGATCTGACGGCAAGCACATGGACCCCATTATAGTCTATGGGGTCCATGTGCTTTTACTACACACTGATTGAAATTGCATTTTATATTCCGTTTGGGGGGGCCCCCATGCGGACTCCCCGAACGGATTACCAAACGCAGATGTGAACCAACCCTGAATTGTCAATGTAGTGAAAACACCTCCTGTTCATAGGATCGATGAGGGGGTCTCAGCAGTAAGACCCCCACTAAAGAGCTGTTTCTCCTTTCTCCTATGGATAGAAGATACTTTTCATGACATAACCCCTTTAGATCTCTTACAAGGTTCTCTCTGCCTTTTTTGGGTGCTATTATGCACTAATACTGTAAGTGAAGGGCCATTTCTTTGGAAAACTGAACACTAAATTACGTATTTGCGCCCGTAGATTAAAGCACAGCTTTTGTGTAATATATCCGCACCACACCCTGTATATTGGATTGCTGCTCCATTATTATTATTGTCTGGCTGAGATAGGTTTTTCATGTCAGTACATAAAAGCATAAATCATTGCAGCGCCGCGTTCATCCATTACTATCTATTACCCTTCTCTATAATTAACACTATCGCAGCGCCACAGGCTCCAATTTTCATCTGGCAAGATATACAGGTAGTCAGGAGGAAGCGATACGGTAAGCCAAATCATTGTGCCGAAATTATAGTAAGAGCTTTGGCTCTATTCACACATCTGAGTGTCATCTGAGTATGTCGAGTGTCCTACAGTCTGATGGATGCAGTTCAGTTTAAAGGGCCAAAGTAATTGTTCCTTTGGTATTGATATGTTGTCATTGAGTTCCTTGTTGTATTCCCGATGTACGCTGCATTCTGTACAGGATTCGTTTGGTTATGTGTGATAACATAATATGGATAGAAATAATACAAAAAAGTGACCGTCCCTTTAACGTGTTTTCTGGGTATATCCATAGATGCCCATCCATAGGTACAGTTGAAATATAAGATACTATACAAAACTCCACCCGCATGCATGATTTTACTGTATTATTGTGAAATTATTGATGGCCACATGTGAGCTAGGGTTAAACCGATTGGTTAGATTGCCCCATGTAGGGATCACAATGTACTTTTTTTTGCTCCTATCAGTATGTCTTCGTAGAATGGTAGGAAATCCATGCAAACATGGAGAACATACAAACTCCTTGCAGATGTTGTTCCGGGCAGGATTCAAACCCAGGACTCGAGCGCTGCAAGGCTGCAGTGATAACCACTGAGCCACCGTGTTGCCCCTTACGCACATGTCCCTTTTTGACAGACCGTTCAATTGCTGTAAAAAAAAGCCCACATGTTCTATCACTGGGTCCATTTACACGGAGGAAGTTGGTGCTGATTCTGGCTCAAAATCTGCGTCAGAATCAGCACTGAAAAATAAGCCTCCCATTGACTTCAATGGGTTCCGTTTTCAGCACGAAACCCATTGAAATCAATGGGGGGAAAAGCCTCCCATTGATTTCAATGGATTTTGCCCGGAAAGTCAATGAAGTCAATGGGAGTCTTTTTTTTTTAGGGCTGATTCTGACGCGGATTCCAAGCCAGAATTAGCGCCAACTTCCTCCATGTGAATGGACCCTTTGTCTGCTTTGAAGGACAGAAAAGAAGTGTGAATTCATGCAAAGACGTTCATGGGTTTTGAAAGGGTCATGTGAATTTGAGCAAAAAATGGACCATACATCTGTGCACCCCCTTGTTTCCCTAGCTAGCCTGTGGACTACTAGCCATACCTAACTAACTACCCCCCACCCCACGATATGTACCTGCCTTCCTGTCCTAGGGATCACTTTCTTCTGTGTCACCGCCTCCTTCTTCACTTCACATCTGCCGCCACCTGTGCAATAGAGCCAGAGTGTCGGCAGAAGTGAAGGAAGTGACGTTTTGTGCCCAGAAGATCAGGACTTGAAGACAGGTAAGTATGATGGGCGGGGGGTAGTATCGGTGACCTTCTGATGTTTAGTTTATTGTTAAATTATCATTTTATCCCAGACAACCACTTTAATAAAAGGTAAATACTCCTCAAACGAAAACCTATGTCAGCCAGAACTCTGATATATCATATAAAACAATTATTTCAATGATATGTGCGAGGCAGACATGGTTACAACATAAAATATCTGCTAGCACATGCAGGGCCCCGTGGGATCACTGCTAGGACCCTTCACCACTACTTTATATTCTGTCCCCAGGGTAAAGCATAGTAAACCAGTAACACAGCGAGGTATGTCAGGCTCACCTGAATGGAACGCCTTTTTTCTCCTGAAAATTTGTGCACAAGCACTTTGGTACCTCTGGTCTCCCGTCCTCCTGATTACTGGGAGATCTGGCGATTGGTCATTTAAATCCCTGTCCTATGGATGGGTGATAATTGTCCACAGTGCAAATCCTTTAAGTACTACGGTCTTAAGCACACGATTGTCTAGGCCGGGGGGGAGAAAATGTACGATTTTACAGTGGAATGCATTCAGCTTATATAATCTGCACCTCACTGAACTCATTAGGGGGCGCTGTTCTCATGCCAAGGAGCAGGATAGGACCTGCTCCATAATTATTGGGATGAGGCTTCATATCGCCGCCCCAATCGGGAGAGCATCTGCCTGCACACTCGGTTGTGTGCATGCAGCTGAAGAGACAGTTACGTGAAAAAGTAGTGAATGCGCAACTTCACAGACAGCAAAGATCTGAAAAGCTAGTTCATGGGATTTTATTATGCAGACCAAGAATCCATGTAAAACAGCTGGCCCTTGTGCAGCTCGATTCTAGTCTTTTGGATTTAGGGAGTATAAATGGTTCTCTGAATAGGACCTTAGGAGGGTACAGCAGTTGGTTATTGGTACAGCAGTTGGGCGAGGGTACAGCAGTTGGATGGTGATACAATAGTTGGTCGGGGGTACAACAGTTAGTCGGGGGTACAGCAGTTGGTCATTGGTACAGTAGTTGGTCGGGGTACAGTAGTTGATCAGGGGTACAGCAGTTGGTCATTGGTACAGCAGGTGGATGGTAGTACAGCAGTTGGATGGTGATACAATAGTTGGTCGGGGGTACAGCAGTTGGTCTGGGGTACAGTAGTTGATCAGGGGTACAGCAGATGGTCATTGGTAAAGCAGTTGGTCGGGGGTACAGTAGTTGGTCATTGGTACAGCAGTTGGACGGTGGTACAGCAGTTGGATGGTGATACAATAGTTGGTTGGGGGGTACAGCAGTTGGTCTGGGGTACAGTAGTTGATCAGGGGTACAGCAGATGGTCATTGGTACAGCAGTTAGTCGGGGTACAGCATATGGTCATTGGTACAGCAGTTGGTCGGTGCTGCAGAAGTCGGTTGGTGGTGCAGCAGTTGGTCATTGGTACAACAGTTGGTCATTGGTACAACAGTTGGTCATTGGTACAGTAGTTGGCACAGTAAGAGGCAGTTTACATGAATAGGAAATAGCATGTGATCCACTTTTCCATCACCTTCTGAGCACTACTTGTTATTACACCACATGTCACAATAGTTGTGTAATAATTGTTTATAGCCGGTTACAGGGCAGGTAATCTGAGTACAATGACTTGGCTGTTACACACTGCCATCTCCTGACTAAAATGGCAACATTTTATTGCATAAAAGAAGTGGAAAAGGTGATGAAATAATTATAACATCTCAGGGCCAAATATGGAGTCAGTGATAGAGACATGCCAATAATCTATGATCATGGGCATAGAAAGAACAGTAGTTCTGTACCACAGGGGTAGCCCATTCATGAGGAGGCGGCATGGGGGACTCTGAGTCCCCGGTTCTCCTGATCACTGGGGGACCTGATGGACCCAATTCTCCAATAGTTTGTGGATAAAAGTGTCCTTAATGGCACAACCCCTTTATCATTCTGCATGCCTGGGTTTTATTTATGTGCATTATTACAAATACTCCTTGACTAAAAAAATACTCCTCAAAAATGATAAGAGGAGTATTGTTACACTGCTGGAAAAAAACTGTAATGCAACCTCTGGCCCTAAGGTATCCATGCCGCTGACATTCTACATCGTAATGCTATTGTTCTCACTGGGGTGTATAGCCTTGGTGTATGTCAAGCTATTTCTTAAAAGGTCGTTCAAGCCAAAGAAACATTCAAGTGCTAAAATGATCTCCTATAGAGGAGAGGAGTGATGTTTGACTCACCAACTGGTGCTCCGGGTATGTATGAAGAACCCCCTGTGGTCCTATCCAGAGGGCTGAACGGTACTGATGTCTTATATGATGATGAGGCAAGAGATATAGCTATAGGGAATACAGATGTACCCGGGCCCTGGTGCATGACGGGCTCCATGGCCACTCTACCACATAATACGACACCTTCTTATGACACATGCTATGTGGGGAAGCGGTGACAGACTGCAGGTCCAGAAGCTTTACCTAATACCTGTAGCTGAGAAGGTGACTAATCCTCTCCGACCACATTTCTACATAACTACGTAGGCAGATTTATAGTTAATATGATTAAGAAAAGCTGGATGAAAACTCCCCTAAGGGTAAGTCTACACAAGGCGGATTGGAAGAATCCATTCATTTCAAAGGGTCTTGCTAAAAAACGACACCACAGAAATCCACGGCACTGACAACCCTATTCAGGTGACAGCAAAAATACACCAAGTCTGCGGGGTGTGAAAATACGTTCCGAGTATGTTTACATGGAGGAATTTGGTGCATGTGAGGTGTATTCAGTAGAGATGAGCGAACACTAAAATGTTCGAGGTTCGAAATTCGATTCGAACAGCCGCTCAATGTTCGTGTGTTCGAACGGGTTTCGAACCCCATTATAGTCTATGGGGAACAGATACTCGTTAAGGGGGAAACCCAAATCCGTGTCTGGAGGGTCACCAAGTCCACTATGACACCCCAGGAAATGATGCCAACACCTCTGGAATGACACTGGGACAGCAGGGGAAGCATGCCTGGGGGCATCTAACACACCAAAGACCCTCTATTACCCCAACATCACTGCCTAACAACTACACACTTTCCACATTCAAAAAAACCTCTATCAAAGTGGGAAAATACCTGGAAACCTTCTTTACTCCCCAAATGGATGGACACAAACCCCAATTTAAGCTCAACAAACAGTAACAACCACCCCTTTAAATCACGTTCCCCATGACAACCACAAATGGAATAGGCAATGGGAATTCCAAAAGCCCTCACCCTTAACTGTCATTTTGAGTGTGTGTGTGTGTGTGTGTGTGTGTGTGTGTGTGTGTGTGTGTGTGTGTGTGTGTGTGATGTGGTAAGACCTTCCAAAATTCACTTTTCTAGCCCTTAACATGAGCCCTTCCAAACAAAGTTACATGACCTTAAGCTGAGCTACCAGCAGAGATTGAGGCCCTTGGCATGAGTAGAGCCTTGCACCAGCAGTGTTTTTGGCACTTAGGGTGAGTTGAGCCTTGTACCAGCGTGTGTCCCTTAACATCAGGCGGGCCCTAAGTTCTGCGCTTTGCACAAAAGTTCCACATTAACTAGGCTGAATGGTACAAAGATTAGTAGGCCCGAGAACCAGGAACAGGTCTTGCAATGGCTGTCGGATAACGCTTAAAGCACATTGTCCACCAGCCAGTCAGCCTCTACCTCCTCTTACCCAACAGTCTTGTCCTCCTTCCACCCAAAATTCCCAATCTTCTCAGAACAATAACCCCAACTGTCCCTGCTCCCCAGAGCTGTTCTCCCTTCCTTTGACTGTACCGCAACCTGCCCCTCCATTTCGCGATTCCACGGACCTAACAGACGAGTATCTGTGTCCAGATGCTCAAACACTAGAGTCTCCTCCATTCCATCTCCGGTCGATTTGGTGGCGGATGACCAGCAACCCACCCTCATCGACGACGATGAGACGCAGTTGCTGTCAGGGCAGCCAGTTGACATGCGCATTGTGCAGGAGGAGGAGGCGAGACAGGAGTTGGAAGAGGAGGTGGTGGACGACGAGGACACCGACCCCACCTGGACAAGGCAGATGTCAAGCTGGGAAAGTAGTGTGGATGTTGAGGCAGGTGCAGCACCAAAAAGGGTAGCTAGAGGCAGAGACATGTCCAGAGGCAGAGGTCAGCTGCTTTGCCGAAGCCAGGCCAGACCCGGAATGTCCGAAGATGTTCCCTTTTGTACCCAGCCCAGAAAAACTCCCCCATCGAGGGCACGTTTCTTGAAGGTGTAGAGTTTTTTCAAGGAATGCGCCGAGGACAGATATAGTGTCGTCTACACAATTTGCCTCTCGAAATCGAGTAGGGGCCCTGAGAAGAGCAACCTGTCCACCACTTCAATGCACCGTCATTTGGAATCCAAGCAATGGAATCAGTGGCAGGCAGCAACGGCAGGACAAACGTCGCCCGCCGTTCATGCCACTGCCTCTGCTCACAGTGCTGGCGATGCACTCCAGAGGACGAGCCAGGACATCACTTCATCTGCCTCCGCCACTTTGTTGACTTCTCCCTCATCCTCCCCTGTTTCTGTCTTATCTCCTTCTCCTGCACCATCAAAGGCACCATCAGGCGCTTCTTTACAACAACCCACCATCTCTCATACATTGGAGCGCCGGCAGAAATACACCGCTAACCACCCACCCACGCAAGCCTAGAACGCCAACATCGCTAAACTGCTGGCCCAGGAGAGGTTGGCGTTCCGGCTTGTTGAAACTCCCGCCTTCCCGGACCTGATGGCAACTGTGGCACCTCACTATGCCGTCCCTAGCCGTCTCAACTTCTCCCGGTGTGGCGTCCCCGCCTTGCACCAGCACGTGTCACTCAACATCAGGTGGGCCCTTAGTTCCGCGCTTTGCTGCAAGGTCCACTTGACCACCGACACTTGGACAAGCGCCTGTGGTCAGGGATGCTGCAGTGCTTATCTTTAATGACAGGCAGGGTGAATGTGGTGGAGTCTGTTCCCCGGGTGCAAACTGGGGTGGCCTATCTCCTCTCCCAGGCCAAAATTCATGGCAGGAGTAGACTGAAACCCTACGACGCTGCAACCTCCACCACAGCTACTAGCGGCAAACGCTAAAACACTGGTGTGGGGAGACGTCAGCAGGCGGTGCTGAAGCTCATCAGCTTGGGGGACAGACAGCACAGTGCCTCCGAGGTCAGGGATGCCATCCTGGCTGAGATGGCATTTTTTTTTCCCTGCTACACCTGGGGCCTGGCATTTTTGCGCCTGTGATAATGGCTGGAACCTGGTAGCAGATCTGGAGCTTGCCAGACTCAAACACGGTCCACGCATGGCCCACGTTTTCCAACTTGTTGGTGCCATGTTTCTTTGAAACCTACACCATTGTGCCTGATATACAGGTCAAAGTGGGGCCATTTTCGTAAGTGAGAACTAGCCTCTGCTAGGCAGAAAACATTCAGAGCACACTCCTCTCATCTTCGCACCGTTGGCTGGCGGAGGAAGACGAGGGGGTTGGAGTGGCATCTGATGTCCCTATCCCACACGAGGCTAGAGGGTGCACTTCAGTGCATCCCATTGCTTCACCACAAATGGTGTGAAGGGGAGTGGAAAATGGAGGAAATGGAGAGTGACCCTTACAGTTGGGGCCAGCAAAGGCATGCCAAGTAACACACTGGCACACATGGCTGACTTCATCTTGGGTTGCTTTTCAACACATATTTCACATCATGAAGAACAAATAATACTGGATTTTTTCAAGCCTCGAACCCCGGTCTAGGTCTAATGTCTGTTCCTTTCTTATATTAGGGGAGAGGGAAAAAAAATTACTTCAGTGATACGTTTAGCGTACATAGACTGACTATTAATGTGTATCCCACTTAGTGTTGTTAGGGTTACACACCGTCACAACCTGGCTAAAGCTTCTATAGCTGTTAATAAAGTCAACATAACTTTACGGTATCCAAAAAGACAGCTGGTACCGACAGAGAGCAAGACAAATGTCACCCAAAGCTGTGAGCTCTGAACACCCACAGTGACTTTGGCGTCATCATCATTATAAGGGAGTGGGTGGTAATAAATAACTTGGCAGTGCCTAAAACCCAAAAAGCTTATACAACTATATTTACATTAAGATACACAAATGAAACTTTTCAGTAGCATGTCATGAGACAAGCTGATAAGCTCTTCCTTTGTGCAGTGCTATTTGAAAGTTAAACGCTGCCTTTATTTTAATTCTGGAGAAGGTGCAGACATTAGATTTAGAACATGTTGTCTTCATTGTCCAAATCCTCTATATAGGTAACGCGTTTTTCGGGCCGAGCTGTCTGGGAACGAGCTGGTGCAGCACTGACAACCTGGGTGAATATGGCAAGAGCCTGAGATGTAGGGTGAATGAATCCCCAAATTATTTGTGGAATTCCCAGTGAGACAATGGCACTGTATACCAGTATTAAAAATTGTGGGTGCACATAACCCCCATATATTCTTTGAATTCCCAGTCAGACAATGGCACTATATACCAGTATTAAAAATTGTGGGTGCACATAACCCCCATATATTCTTTGAATTCCCACTCAGACAATGGCACTGTATAGCAGTATTAAAAATTGTGGGTGCACGTAACCCCCATATATTCTTTGAATTCCCAGTCAGACAATGGCACTATATACCAGTATTAAAAATTGTGGGTGCACATAACCCCCATATATTCTTTGAATTCCCAGTCAGACAATGGCACTGTATACCAGTATTAAAAATTGTGGGTGCACATAACCCCCATATATTCTTTGAATTCCCAGTCAGACAATGGCACTGTATACCAGTATTAAAAATTGTGGGTGCACGTAACCCCCATATATTCTTTGAATTCCCAGTCAGACAATGGCACTGTATAGCAGTATTAAAAATTGTGGGTGCACGTAACCCCCATATATTCTTTGAATTCCCAGTCAGACAATGGCACTGTATACCAGTATTAAAAATTGTGGGTGCACATAACCCCCATATATTCTTTGAATTCCCAGTCAGACAATGGCACTGTATACCAGTAGTAAAAATTGTGGGTGCACATAACCCCCATATATTCTTTGAATTCCCAGTCAGACAATGGCACTGTATACCAGTAGTAAAAATTGTGGGTGCACATAACCCCCATATATTCTTTGAATTCCCAGTCAGACAATGGAACTGTATAGCAGTAGCAAAAATTGTGGGTGCACGTCACCCCAATATATTCTTTGAATTCCCAGTTAGACAATGGCACTGTATACCAGTAGTAAAAATTGTGGGTGCACATAACCCCCATATATTCTTTGAATTCCCAGTCAGACAATGGCACTGTATACCAGTATTAAAAATTGTGGGTGCACATAACCCCCATATATTCTTTGAATTCCCAGTCAGACAATGGCACTGTATACCAGTATTAAAAATTGTGGGTGCACGTAACCCCCATATATTCTTTGAATTCCCAGTCAGACAATGGCACTGTATAGCAGTATTAAAAATTGTGGGTGCACGTAACCCCCATATATTCTTTGAATTCCCAGTCAGACAATGGCACTGTATACCAGTAGTAAAAATTGTGGGTGCACATAACCCCCATATATTCTTTGAATTCCCAGTCAGACAATGGAACTGTATAGCAGTAGCAAAAATTGTGGGTGCACGTCACCCCAATATATTCTTTGAATTCCCAGTTAGACAATGGCACTGTATACCAGTAGTAAAAATTGTGGGTGCACATAACCCCCATATATTCTTTGAATTCCCAGTCAGACAATGGCACTGTATACCAGTATTAAAAATTGTGGGTGCACATAACCCCCATATATTCTTTGAATTCCCAGTCAGACAATGGCACTGTATACCAGTATTAAAAATTGTGGGTGCACGTAACCCCCATATATTCTTTGAATTCCCAGTCAGACAATGGCACTGTATAGCAGTATTAAAAATTGTGGGTGCACGTAACCCCCATATATTCTTTGAATTCCCAGTCAGACAATGGCACTGTATAGCAGTATTAAAAATTGTGGGTGCACGTAACCCCCATATATTCTTTGAATTCCCAGTCAGACAATGGCACTGTATACCAGTATTAAAAATTGTGGGTGCACATAACCCCCATATATTCTTTGAATTCCCAGTCAGACAATGGCACTGTATACCAGTAGTAAAAATTGTGGGTGCACATAACCCCCATATATTCTTTGAATTCCCAGTCAGACAATGGAACTGTATAGCAGTAGCAAAAATTGTGGGTGCACGTCACCCCAATATATTCTTTGAATTCCCAGTTAGACAATGGCACTGTATACCAGTAGTAAAAATTGTGGGTGCACATAACCCCCATATATTCTTTGAATTCCCAGTCAGACAATGGCACTGTATACCAGTATTAAAAATTGTGGGTGCACATAACCCCCATATATTCTTTGAATTCCCAGTCAGACAATGGCACTGTATACCAGTATTAAAAATTGTGGGTGCACGTAACCCCCATATATTCTTTGAATTCCCAGTCAGACAATGGCACTGTATAGCAGTATTAAAAATTGTGGGTGCACGTAACCCCCATATATTCTTTGAATTCCCAGTCAGACAATGGCACTGTATACCAGTATTAAAAATTGTGGGTGCACATAACCCCCATATATTCTTTGAATTCCCAGTCAGACAATGGCACTGTATACCAGTAGTAAAAATTGTGGGTGCACATAACCCCCATATATTCTTTGAATTCCCAGTCAGACAATGGAACTGTATAGCAGTAGCAAAAATTGTGGGTGCACGTCACCCCAATATATTCTTTGAATTCCCAGTTAGACAATGGCACTGTATACCAGTAGTAAAAATTGTGGGTGCACATAACCCCCATATATTCTTTGAATTCCCAGTCAGACAATGGCACTGTATACCAGTATTAAAAATTGTGGGTGCACATAACCCCCATATATTCTTTGAATTCCCAGTCAGACAATGGCACTGTATACCAGTATTAAAAATTGTGGGTGCACATAACCCCCATATATTCTTTGAATTCCCAGTGAGACAATGGAACTGTATAGCAGTAGCAAAAATTGTGGGTGCACGTCACCCCAATATATTCTTTGAATTCCCAGTTAGACAATGGCACTGTATACCAGTAGTAAAAATTGTGGGTGCACATAACCCCCATATATTCTTTGAATTCCCAGTCAGACAATGGCACTGTATACCAGTATTAAAAATTGTGGGTGCACATAACCCCCATATATTCTTTGAATTCCCAGTCAGACAATGGCACTGTATACCAGTATTAAAAATTGTGGGTGCACGTAACCCCCATATATTCTTTGAATTCCCAGTCAGACAATGGCACTGTATACCAGTATTAAAAATTGTGGGTGCACATAACCCCCATATATTCTTTGAATTCCCAGTCAGACAATGGCACTGTATACCAGTATTAAAAATTGTGGGTGCACGTAACCCCCATATATTCTTTGAATTCCCAGTCAGACAATGGCACTATATACCAGTATTAAAAATTGTGGGTGCACATAACCCCCATATATTCTTTGAATTCCCAGTCAGACAATGGCACTGTATACCAGTATTAAAAATTGTGGGTGCACATAACCCCCATATATTCTTTGAATTCCCAGTGAGACAATGGAACTGTATAGCAGTAGCAAAAATTGTGGGTGCACGTCACCCCAATATATTCTTTGAATTCCCAGTTAGACAATGGCACTGTATACCAGTAGTAAAAATTGTGGGTGCACATAACCCCCATATATTCTTTGAATTCCCAGTCAGACAATGGCACTGTATACCAGTATTAAAAATTGTGGGTGCACATAACCCCCATATATTCTTTGAATTCCCAGTCAGACAATGGCACTGTATACCAGTATTAAAAATTGTGGGTGCACATAACCCCCATATATTCTTTGAATTCCCAGTGAGACAATGGAACTGTATAGCAGTAGCAAAAATTGTGGGTGCACGTCACCCCAATATATTCTTTGAATTCCCAGTTAGACAATGGCACTGTATACCAGTAGTAAAAATTGTGGGTGCACATAACCCCCATATATTCTTTGAATTCCCAGTCAGACAATGGCACTGTATACCAGTATTAAAAATTGTGGGTGCACATAACCCCCATATATTCTTTGAATTCCCAGTCAGACAATGGCACTGTATACCAGTATTAAAAATTGTGGGTGCACATAACCCCCATATATTCTTTGAATTCCCAGTCAGACAATGGCACTGTATACCAGTATTAAAAATTGTGGGTGCACGTAACCCCCATATATTCTTTGAATTCCCAGTCAGACAATGGCACTGTATAGCAGTATTAAAAATTGTGGGTGCACGTAACCCCCATATATTCTTTGAATTCCCAGTCAGACAATGGCACTGTATACCAGTATTAAAAATTGTGGGTGCACATAACCCCCATATATTCTTTGAATTCCCAGTCAGACAATGGCACTGTATACCAGTATTAAAAATTGTGGGTGCACATAACCCCCATATATTCTTTGAATTCCCAGTCAGACAATGGCACTGTATACCAGTATTAAAAATTGTGGGTGCACATAACCCCCATATATTCTTTGAATTCCCAGTGAGACAATGGAACTGTATAGCAGTAGCAAAAATTGTGGGTGCACGTCACCCCAATATATTCTTTGAATTCCCAGTCAGACAATGGCACTGTATACCAGTATTAAAAATTGTGGGTGCACATAACCCCCATATATTCTTTGAATTCCCAGTCAGACAATGGCACTGTATAGCAGTATTAAAAATTGTGGGTGCACGTAACCCCCATATATTCTTTGAATTCCCAGTCAGACAATGGCACTATATACCAGTATTAAAAATTGTGGGTGCACATAACCCCCATATATTCTTTGAATTCCCAGTCAGACAATGGCACTGTATAGCAGTATTAAAAATTGTGGGTGCACATAACCCCCATATATTCTTTGAATTCCCAGTGAGACAATGGCACTGTATACCAGTAGCAAAAATTGTGGGTGTATATAGCCCCAATTCTATTGCTAGGGGACTTGCAGGGTATTTCTGAGGTGAAGGTGGGGGGGCACACCGTTGGAACGGGGATTTGGGGTGTATATATGGGGTATACGGGAATACACTGTCAGTGTGTTCCATTCAGGATCCTGGGAAAGCTGGGTTGCGGCGATTGAGCCCGTCAGTGCCACGTTACACTGACAAGCTTCTCCCTGGAATTGAAGTTATATGTAAGCCCAATATATTCTTTGAATTCCCAGTGAGACAATGGCACTATATGGCAGTAGCAAAAATAGTGGGTGTATATAGCCCCAATTCTATTGCTAGGGGACTTGCAGGGTATTTCTGGGGTGAAGGTGGGGGGGCACACCGTTGGAACGGGTATCGGGGGTATATATCGGGTATACGGGAATACACTGACAGTGTATTCCATTCAGGATCCTGGGAAAGCTGGGTTGCGGCGATTGAGCCCGTCAGTGCCACGTTACACTGACAAGCTTCTCCCTGGAATTTAGCTCTTATAAGAGCTGTTGGTTGTCTTCTCCTTCCTATCCTAGCCTGTCCCTGCCTACCCAGAATCTAACCCCTAGCTAACTGGACGGAAACCTCCGTCCTCGGTGAATTGCAAGCTCAGAATGACGCGAAGCTGGGCGGCGCTGTTCTTTTAAATTAGAGGTCACATGTTTTCGGCAGCCAATGGGTTTTGCCTACTTTTTTCAACGTCACCGGTGTCGTAGTTCCTGTCCCACCTACCCTGCGCTGTTATTGGAGCAAAAAAGGCGCCAGGGAAGGTGGGAGGGGAATCGAGTAATGGCGCACTTTACCACGCGGTGTTCGATTCGATTCGAACATGCCGAACAGCCTAATATCCGATCGAACATGAGTTCGATAGAACACTGTTCGCTCATCTCTAGTATTCAGCCTCAAAATCTGCTTCAAATTATGGCTGAAAAAAGAAGCGTCCTCCTGGATCCTGTTGAGAATTCCATAGCACAAAACACAAGGTTCACATTCATTATGTACCCAATTCGCAATGGAGTGGAGTTGGGCAGTACACGCACCGCTCCATACATTCCAATGGAGTACTGTTGGCCAACCATGATGGAAGATGAAAGTCTCCATTCACTTGGTCAGTTGGGGTCTGATTGCTCATAGATAGGGGATAACTGGCCTTGGTAGGAAAACCCCTTTGCAGCGTACCTAAACTTTTAGGCAACTTGGTTTTGCTGTACTTGAATCTATTGAGTGATCCGTGAAATAGGGCGTGTTCTATTTTTGGGTGAATTTTTCACAAGTTCCAGTTTAAAAAAACAGACATATGAATAGGACCATAGGATTACATAGGAGTTTAGTGTAACTGTGTGGCGGACCATGACCTTTATTCCACCGACGTGTGAATAAGACATCAACATGTATCCTGATCACAAACGGGCAGAATGGAGGACTCGGTGCCAGCTGGTTAAACAATCACATCACGTGCACTAAATCCTGGAGATGTATCTTATAGGAGTATATAGGGGCGCACAATTGTATTACACAGTTCTATGAGAATAGTTTATTACCCCGCAGACTGAAGATCACCAACGTGTCTGCATTATCATGTATACGGGTAAAAATTTCTATGACAATGACATAGTGATATAGAAATCTGACAAGTAGGCGGCGACCTCCGCAGCACTCACATGACAATATGGACACAAATCTCCCCATGGAATAAGTGAGTCAGAATTACCCCAATACTCAGGTGGTTTTGAAACACTTTCTAAATTCCTGAAGTGAGTCACATAACTAAGTGACAGAACAACTTTCCATGAGAGCGTCACACGAGGCTCTGACTTATCGGCTACATGGTGTGTCACTACTTATTGCTTACTATACAGATGAAGGGATTACTTATGGTCACAACCCCCCCGGTGAGACCGTGGTGTGCCGTAATTTACCTTCATCAGGTTACCTTTTAATAATATGTTCACCTTTGACTACCATGTCACACTTTACATATAGAGGAGGCTTTCTGCACATGGAAAAGATGTGTGAACAGAGTCAGAATGCTACAAAACTGAAATAGATTAAGTTTCCATATCATGGAGCCGGTGTGTGCTGTCATAAGGTGAATCCATACAGAAACAAGGATTTCTTAAAGGACTTTTCAGGGCCTAGGATAGTCATCACTTGAAGACCAGTAATTGTCTGATACCTGGGACACCCGCAGACCAGTGGTAGCTTCTGCTTCACAAGACAAGTAGTGAGCCGCAGCCGAAAAACACAGCGTAGCGTCTTTCACAAAAACTCTGTAGAGTTTTCCTCTGCAGACTTTTTGCCTCCATTATACCCATACAAAAAGCACTGGAATTTCCATAGGTATAACTTCTGCGATGTACGAAAATGGGAGTGTTTTTGAAATCAGAGCATTTCCACCGCAGATTTTTTTCTGCAATTTGTGTATGGGATTAGCCTATAAAATAAATATATTACATGTACACATGTCCCAACGTATCTGAACTCTAAACATCTAATATGGTGAATGCTCTTGCGAATCCCATGCCCACTTGGCGGTAAAGACTGCAGCGCGGACACACTGCGATTTCCAAAAACAGCGAGGTTTTGGAAATCACAGCATGTCAATTATATCTACGGAAACGCCAGCGGCGTCCCCGTAGATAAATTGTAACAGAAAGTCTGCGGAGGAAAACTCCACAAACATTCTGTTTAAAGCGCTGCGGGAAGAACTGCAATGCGTTCCTGCCGCGGTTTTTCCCGCCACAGTTTTTCCCGTAATGCTTTATAGGGTCGTCCCGTAGAGGTTAATCTAATGTGTATGGGCATCTTTAGCACATATGGGTGACATCCGGTCATCACATCAGACAAAAATTGTGACAAATCTACAAATCATGATGGACAATAGTTTGGCTTATAGTGGAGGATCTGATGTGGAGGGTCCGGCAATGTGTCATGGTCTCCATTTGCAACAGAAACCAAGAAGCAGAAGTGAACAGAGTCTTGAAAGGATAAAGATTTGGATCTCTTTCATTCTTATATCAATGTAGATGTCACTATCTGAAGATTCTCGTTTCCCGATAATTGTGTTTATCTGTTTTCTGCTAAAAATTTGATTGCTCATATCCGGGCGCACTCTCACTTTGTAGTTCTCCAGGGCGTATTTTAATAGGACCAGATAAGAATGCTCACTGGGTATATTATAATGGCCTCAGGAATAGCACCAGCGAAAAATACAGCATATTCGTTTTAGCTGTGCAAGCAAGAAAAAAGCAAAATAAAATGGAGCAAAAACTCAATGAAAATTCCTGCAGGAAAAAAAACAAAATGTGTTTTTGCTGCAGTTTTTTCCATAGTGTTTTTAGCTGCATATTACTAAGTGGGGTCTAATTCTAAGGGCTGTTCACACGGGCACAGAGGGGGCAGATTATGACGTGAAATACACATCATAATCCGCCCCCTCGCAATGGTGGTCTATGGAGACCGCTAGCGTTCGTTTTTCCGCTTGTGATTTTTTTCCGCTAGCGGAAAAAAGAAGTGACATGACCTTTCCTGAGGCGGATTCCGCCTCAGGAAGTCAATACAAGTGAATGGGAGGCAGAAACCGCGTCGCAACGTGGTTTTTTACAGTCCATTCACTGTCCGAGAGGGAAAAACCGCCTGGCGTTTTCTGAAGCGTTTTTTTTTTTTTTTACCAAAAAACACCTCAAGATCCAAAAACTGCTTCCTAATTAGGAAGCGTTTTTTTCCGGACCAAATTACACCACACGGTATTCACGTGTGAACTAAGCCTTAAGGCCCCCAGTAGCTTTTGAACACTATCTAACACCTATCGCACAATATAGATCACCAGTACCTGCCGGGTGGATCCCGCACGGTTCAGATGATCTACTAGAAGCTACTGCACAGGATGGGTCCGGAAGAACCTCTGTTCCTTAGACAGGGGTCACATCTGCATCGGGAGACTCTGCCAAAAATCGGCAGAGAAAAAAATCCTGTATGGAAGTCTTCCTTCTCTGCCACTTTCAGTGTCACAATGATGGCCACTCGATGGACCCCATTATAGTCAATGGGGTTTGCGAGGCTCTGTGTATAACCTGTTTTAGTAGTCCACCTCTCCAGTGTTGTGGTCCCATGACAGACACGAACAAAAGAGGGCAAACATTAGTGTGAACCGAGCATCACCTGACTAGGAGCCGATCTGTTTGTGGACCTTTAGGGGCCAGGATCAGCTAGTCAGTGCGGGGTCCCACTGTTGGACCCCCATCGACTGCATAGTGATAATCTATCCAGTATGGAAAAAAGCCTATTGCATCTGGTAGACATTTATAGTGATAACCCTATAAATAACATATGGACGGCCACATATGACTGTAGATAATGCACGTTGGATAAACTTTGGCCCTTTACAAAGCACATCCAAACTTTGCAATTTGCTTTTTATGTAAATCCTATATAAGAAGATGTATACACAGTAACCTTACTATCAGCCTATATATATATATATAAGGACAGAGAGTGAACTTTATGGACCTGCACCTATATACAGTATAACAGTATTCTCCATGTAACTGTAATAATATGGACACAACATTCACCTGCCCATGAAAAACTTGTTTATGTGTATACAGCGAGAAGAATAGGCCAAACCTTAAGTCAACAATTCTCTAGCCAAGCCCGGTATTAAATACTGTATACATGGAATAAGTATATACATGCATACGTATATACGCCCACGTGCAAACTACAGTATGTAAGTGTAATGCTATGGCAGTATATACATTAGCCGTAGTCAGAACTTTCTCGAGCACTGGGGCCTTACCCCTTTAGCTGTACCCACCCAGATGACCATGTAGGTACCCCCCACCCTCCAACGTATGTAGCCCATGTACTGTATATAAGAGCCAGACCCGAGACAGCCAGAAGGCACCCACCTCCGTATGTCAGCGGCCACTGGGCGACGTCTCCCTCTGACTTTCTGTAATGTGTGTGATGTGTTGTGAGCTGAGGTAAATCTTCTCCTCCCTTTCTCCCTCCCTCCATATTCCCCTCCCTGCACCCTCAGGCCTATGACAGGATTTCCTACACACATAGTAGAGAGGAGGGGTAACGTGCTGTGCAGCCTGGCTGACATGACTAGCATAGGTCCGGGCTCACACAGCCTTGTATCTGGTTTGTCTGCTACAGATAATACATGTAAAACAAGGAGGCATCAAGATTGTTATCGCCTCATGTTCACATTACTGACATAGTACACAGGGTTGGCGCTGGAGTGGTGGGCATATTGGTCTTTACCACCCATAGTTTTTATTGTATTACATCTACTTCTTTGTATTATACATGGTCAGAGTAGATAGAAATGTCTGCAACAATGTAAGTGATAACTCTTATAATCCTCTGGATAAGGCCTCGGGGACAGACCTGTCCTGTCAGCACACTGGGTCCGTGTGCTATCTGCGAAAAACAAGGATAGCACACGGATCTCGCCCACGGTCATCTGCAAGGGGCTGCAATACTGCAATACTTCTGTACTGAAGTATATGGTTTTCCACCTCCGGCAACTTGTCTCAAATCCCAGAAGCAATGTAGTAGGCACAGCTACTGTATCTACTACATCGATGCACTATGCTATTAAAGCACTGAACATTAACTAGACACAATGTGATAGTATAGTGGGTCCTTGGTTTTAATCTGACCAAGACTACCGTATATACTCGAGCATAAGCCGAATTTTTCAGCTCAGTTTTTGTGCTGAACCCCCCCCCCCCCCCCCCCCACACACACACACCATACTCGAGTCAGCAAAAAAAAATATATATATATGTTTATTTTTTTTTTATTTTTTTTTTTAGGAGGGGGGGGTCTATGACCAGCCACAATATCAATGTATAGAATCTCCCATAAAATAGTGGTAAAGAAAAAAAAAAGAAGATGTAAAAAGAATAAAAGTTCTAAATCATCCCTTTCCCTAGAATACATATAAAAGTAGAAAATGACTGTGACCCACATACACATTAGGTATCCCTGTGTCTGACAGCGCCCGGTCTGCTGAATATAGGGGATCTGCAGTGCTCCTGTTCCGTCGGGAAGGGGTTAATAGGAGCACTGCAGATCCCCTATATACAGCCAGGCTGAATTCCAAGTGGGGGGAAGAAAAACCCCAGTCCTCAAGCTCAGGGAAGGGGCAGACAGACAACCAAAACACCCCCTCCCCTTCCCCAGCACCCAGCAACTACTGCACCCAAAAACTCCCACCATTTTAATTTTTGAAATTTCCCAGTAGCTGCTGCATTTCCCCCCTCGGCTTATACTCGAGTCAATAAGTTTTCCCAGTTTTTTGTGGTAAAATTAGGGGCCTCGGCTTATATTCGGGTCGGCTTATACTCAAGTATATACGGTAACAATTTAAATAGGAATCTACCACCAGGAGTAAACATCCTAAACTAGACATATAATGAGAAATCTTAGGATCTGACATTGCTTTCCTTTTCTAAATTCGGCCCTACGTTCCTAAGTAATTTGTATAAAAGTTATAATGTGAATGAGCTGTCTGCTGCACCGAGGGTGTCTCTAGTGCTCCGGGCTGCTCACGTCCCCTTCAAAGTGACTGGTTACAATGTTGCTGTAAATGGCAGAATGACTGGGCCAGGCAGAGGTTCTGAAGTCTCATCTGTCCTCGTGCTCTTGTGGCCGCGCATGGATTTTCATTATAGGCGCATGTGCAGAACCACTACTTACTCTTCAAACAGGAGCGGGAGTAGTGAGCATGCAGGGATAATGAAAATTATTGGGCCCCTCATATATCTTGAGAAAAGGGGCCCAGCGGGGTCCCTACAACCAAGTAGAGAATGAATAAATGTGCTGCTTTCTCCAGACACCTTTATGGGAATCACAGAAACCACCAAGTTCATTTTGGAAAGAAATGCGAGGCCAAGAGATGCGGCCCATATCCTTCACACATCTACGAGGTATCCTGAGGGGTAAATCACGCTGTGTCACAGATTCATTCTGCTACTTGGATTTTTGTTGCAGGTTATCATGTACAGTCCTATGAAAAAGTTTGGGCACCCCTATTAATCTTAATCATTTTTTGTTCTAAATATTTTGGTGTTTGCAACAGCCATTTCAGTTTGATATATCTAATAACTGATGGACACAGTAATATTTCAGGATTGAAATGAGGTTTATTGTACTAACAGAAGATGTGCAATATGCATTAAACCAAAATTTGACCGGTGCAAAAGTATGGGCACCCTTATCATTTTATTGATTTGAATTCCCCTAACTACTTTTTACTGACTTACTGAAGCACAAAATTGGTTTTGTAACCTCAGTGAGCTTTGAACTTCATAGCCAGATGTATCCAATCATAAGAAAAGGTATTTAAGGTGGCCAATTGCAAGTTGATCTCCTATTTGAATCTCCTCTGAAGAGTGGCATCATGGGCTACTCAAAACAACTCTCAAATGATCTGAAAACAAAGATTGTTCAACATAGTTGTTCAGGGGAAGGATACAAAAAGTTGTCTCAGAGATTGAACCTGTCAGTTTCCACTGTGAGGAACATAGTAAGGAAATGGAAGACCACAGGGACAGTTCTTGTTAAGCCCAGAAGTGGCAGGCCAAGAAAAATATCAGAAAGGCGGAGAAGAAGAATGGTGAGAACAGTCAAGGACAATCCACAGACCACCTCCAAAGAGCTGCAGCATCATCTTGCTGCAGATGGTGTCACTGTGCATCGGTCAACTATACAGCGCACTTTGCACAAATAGAAGCTGTATGGGAGAGTGATGAGAAAGAAGCCGTTTCTGCACGTACGCCACAAATAGAGTTGCCTGAGGTATGAAAAAGCACATTTGGACAAGGCAGCTTCATTTTGGAAACAAAAATTGAGTTGTTTGGTTATAAAAAAAGGCGTTATGCATGGCGTCCAAAAAGAAACAGCATTCCAAGAAAAACACATGCTACCCACTGTAAAATTTGGTGGAGGTTCCATCATGCTTTGGGGCTGTGTGGCCAATGCCGGCATCGGGAATCTTGTTAAAGTTGAGGGTCGCATGGATTCCACTCAGTATCAGCAGATTCTTGAGAATAATGTTCAAGAATCAGTGACGAAGTTGAAGTTACGCCGGGGATGGATATTTCAGCAAGACAATGATCCAAAACACCGCTCCAAATCCTCAGGCATTCATGCAGAGGAACAATTACAATGTTCTGGAATGGCCATCCCAGTCCCCAGACCTGAATATCATTGAACATCTGTGGGATGATTTGAAGCGGGCTGTCCATGCTCGGCGACCATCTACCTTAACTGAACTTGAATTGTTTGTCCAAAATACCTTTATCCAGGATCCAGGAACTGATTAAAAGCTACAGGAAGCGACTAGAGGCTGTTATCTTTGCAAAAGGAGGATCTACTAAATATTAATGTCACTTTTCTGTTGAGGTGCCCATACTTTTGCACCGGTCAAATTTTGGTTTAATGCATATTGCACATTTTCTGTTAGTACAATAAACCTCATTTCAATCCTGAAATATTACTGTGTCCATCAGTTATTAGATATATCAAACTGAAACTTTATATCAAACTGATATATCAAACTTTTTCATAGGACTGTAGATGTCAACAGAAATGTGAATTTGACACACATGCGACATTTCAACAATTTGACTTTTTTTTTATTTTTTACAGCCAACCATAAAAAAGTTGCAGGATAGTAAATCACACAAAAGTTTTAATCGCGCCAAATGTCTACAACTTCCTGTTACTGTGTGGTCTTTGCCTAAAGGTCAAGTGGCAACCAAGATGACTGATGGCCCTTTCCTGATTCTGATGTGCCAGATTGGGTGTAAAATGGGCTGCACAACAACGCAGCATGTCCTGCCCAGGTATTGTTTATGGGGGCAACACCAGCAGTGACCTCAGAAGTGATGTGACGTTTAAGGTGCATTGGTTGCAGCTTTTGTAAACCCTGCACCACTTTTCCGAAAAGGGGATGTGGCACGTGTGTAAATGATGCAGACACTACTTAAACTTAATTTTATTGCTTGTGTCACTAAGACCGTATATATTGTTTTATGTGTTTCCCCTTTTATATCGTATGTTTTGCAGCTTCCCTAAAGTTTCAGATGTTTTTCCCGGTTCATTTCATTGTGTTCTGGCTGTCATTCTGACTTAGATGACTTGGATCATCCCTGGGCAATCACTGGCCACTGGGTTAGAGGTGGAGACTGTGCCGTAACACATACGAAGGAAGCGGAGGATGGGAGTAGTTTTCTGTCCGACTTTTCAAGTGGACAGAAAAACCCGACATGTAGGTTTTTCTGTCCGCTTGAAAAATCGGACATCTTTACATGCGGACAGTGAAGGAAGGGCACGGAGTGCAAAAGAACGCACCCGATCGCCATTTAAATGAATGACAGGTGTCACGGACACAGCTAGTGTCCGTTCCTAATGTCCGTGCGAGATTTTGAACGGACACTAGGAGCGGACACTACCTGTCAGACACAGACGGTAGTGTGAACACCCCCTTAGAGAACCTGTGAGGTCAATTTGGGACAAGTGATCTAACAGGAAAATACTGCACACGGTGTTTCAAGTTCTCATTGCATTATATACAGTAATATTATATTTTGCTGACCTTAAGCCAATAATTTAGATGGAAAAATCCTTTTATGAACGGACCAAATTGTGGATAAATTGTATTCCTTCTAAAATGAATAGTGTAACATATGGAAATACCTTTAAATGGGTTGTCCAGAAAAAATGATTTTTCTCTGGAGATCGAGGAAGGTGAAAAATAAACAAAAAACATACTCCCCTATCCCTGGTGATCCGGTGTCCTCCGCTTCTGCTTCTCCCCGGGGCTTTTTCGTGGAAGCTCCTGCTGAAGTCAAACGTAGCAAAATCTGCAACAAAAAAAGCAGGTTTTCTGTAACCTGGGTTTTCCGGTAACCTGTTGTTTCCAGGATGCCAGCATGTGTTGTTCAAGGTTGATCATCAGCCATGAGATGTGGAGATAATATAATATATGTCTTCCTACAAGATAAAGATCACGCTCACAAGTCCTTCCCCATACATCAATGGCAAGTTCAACAAGTGGATCTTCGGGAACAAAAGATATCAGATAGTTGAGACAATGATTGACAGGCACATACTGTATGTACAAGCTACAGGGTGACAAAATCAGCTAAAAACACAGGGCAAGTTCTATATATATATATATATATATATATATATATATATAAAAACAACAACACCGCAGAAATCCCAGCATTACCTGAAGACATTGAGCCAGGATCATTTCCTCAAGACACTCATCACATGGACTATACCATGCAGAGAGGTGATAAGACCATCCTCATGTGGGGTAAACCGATATGACCCATAATGACACTGGTGCAACCCATAAGGGTCAGTTCACACGTGAAAACCGCCTAGCTTATTTGTGCGAGGTAAAAAACCTCGAGGAGTTTTTTTGACGCTGTTTTTTGCATTCCGCGCGGTTTTTGACGAGGTTTTTGACGCGGTTTTCGCTAGCAGTTTTCGCTAGGGTTTTTTTTTCCTATATGTGCTATAGAAACTGCAGGCGAAAACCGCGCGTTTTTTTGCAAAAAACCACGCGGTTTTTTTGCAAAAAACCACGCGGTTTTGTGTGCAAAAAACCGGTTTTTTACCGCGCGGTTTTCGCCTCCCATTCACTTCTATGCAATTCTTCAGGCGTTTTCCGCCTGAAGAAAGGTCATGTCGCTTCTTCAGGCGGAAAACGCTAGGAGGAAAAAAAAAGCTAGTGGTCTACATAGACCACCATGTTAAAGGAGAGGTTTTTGAAGCGAATTCCGCTGTCAAAAACCTCCCCTTTGCCCACGTGTGAACTAGCCCTAAGAGTGCTGAGGCCCAATTGCAAGCCCCAGAAGACATGAAGTCATTCACGACACCCAAAGACTTGCTCCAGAACCCAGATAAGGTGAGTAACATTGTTGTTATATTTAATCACCCCCCCCCCCCCAGACCTCCATCCATTGTACACTGGGGGGTGAAGTAACTTCAATGTTACATTACACTGCATGGGACATTCTTAAAGGGATTGTATAGAATTGGACAAACTCTGGAGGGGCCCAGGGTGAGAGTAAAAAATACTGACTTGTCACAGCCTGTTCGGTCCCAGACTGTGAGTCGTATCCCAAAAGTCCTGTATCCCCCAATCACCCCCTCACTCACATACGTCACTGATCCCTCTCTTGAAGTACTTTTTTTTTTTAACCACTTCATTACCAGGCCAATATTCCCGGTTCAGGACGAGGTACATTTTCGGTTTTTCCCATATATGCGGTTTTGAGGGCTATAACATTTTTTTCAGGTGGGGGGTGGAGTTGACTTTCCCTGTAACTGGGTCATATACACAGCCCTGCAGTTAGATAGGTTCGGGTCACTTCTTCTGTTGGCGAGATATCACCCTTTTGTCAATATGCAAATGAGCTCTTTGGCGCAAAGAAGGCGTTGTCATTGCTCCAAAGAGCTCATTTGCAGATTAACAAAAACAGCGATATCTCAGCAATGGAGGAAGGGGACCAAACGCTTCCTGATTTAGGTGACCCTAACCTATCTATGGTGGCGTAGGTTCTTCAAAGGCCTCAGCCACCCCCTCACAGCTGAGGGTTTGCTACAGTTGTATCTAGATTAGACAATTCCTTTGTGGACTTTATATATTGCCTGCACTCATACACATTCATATGCAGGGGACAGCTCTGTACCTCTCCCCTCTGCCTGTGAGCTGCCCTTCCTTCCTGTTCCTGCACACACTAGCTCGGGTGGGGGACACTGCTAAGTGCATGGGAGGGAAACTTTTGGGTTTAGGGAGAAATAACATGAACTTTCCTCTCTCTAGAGCGCCCTCTAGCGCCCCGGCTTCGCCACAGCCCTCCACAGCATAGCTCAGTTCCTGGAACCTGCCACGTGACCGTGACGTCACCCAAGGTCCTATAAGTCATGAGAGCAGTGTTTACCTAGCAGTGCAGGTGACAGAGCGGTGAGAGCGGGATGGCTGCAGCGGGGGCGCGGAGCTCACTACTGGCCTGGATACAGCGGCTACGGGGCGGCCATGTCACTGGGCTGAGGGGCGGGAGCGGCTCCCGGTATATCAGGTCCCATGTAAGTGCCTGGTCTGTGCCGTGTACTCTGCTTATTAGTTACATCCCTGAGCCAAACTACAACTCCCAGCGTGCCCTGAGGACCAAGCACTGCGCGGGAATGCTGGGAGTTGTAGTTTCAAGTGCAAGAGGGATATTAACCCTTTAACGTGTCAATACTCCCCAACTTATTTTACTACTATAGTTCTATGGCCATGGGGGGCTTATTCTACTTGGCACCATTTTGAGGTACATAGAGGGTTTATTGAATAATAGTAAAATAAAATTATTTTTGGACAATGTAAAGTGACCAAATTACATTTATTTGCACATTGCGGTATTTTTTATCGCCATTCGCTGTACGGGATAATTAACTATTTTTGGATCTTTCAGACTTCATGGGGAAACCTAGTATGATTCTTTTACATTATGCATTTTTTTTTTTAGATTTCTATTTACTTATTTTTAATTTTTAATTCTTTATTTATTTTAAACTTTCTTTCCATTACATTTTGATTGCAGCATCTGAGGGGTTAAGCTGTCTTTGTATTTTCTGTCATCCGGCAGCTAGACCCGGATCCCGGAGACCTAGAAGTCACGCCGCAGGCACTGCATTAACTATACGCTGTGTGTGATGTAATAGTATGGAGCAGGAAGGGGTTAATGTCATAGGGCTGCATATAGTGCATTAACTGTAGGCTGTTGGGACTTATTCCTGGGACTTGTAGTTCTGCGGTTCTTTGTCGTCTATTGCTTATGCAATATAGAAGACATTGCACGTTTCGGGAGACGGGTTGTTTCTGCAGAAATATCCATTGGACTACACAGTATACAGGTGACTTCATATGGGGAAGGGGCTGCAGGGAGACATGGCTAATGTGTTTCATATACTGTGACTCCGCATGCCACATCCTGGAGAGCCCCTCAGGCTGACAAGTCGCGCTGCCTTAGGGAGATGATGTTGCTGCGATTATCCTATAGAAACATTCCCTGTTCTGTCACATGACAGCGATGTGCCCGTGTACAGGTGTATAAACATACAGGACAGGTCAGTGCACACAGGATCAATGATGGCGACTGTGACATGTGATGATCTTTATTTCAGTTGCCTATTATTGAAAAACACGTAAGGCCCGGTACACATCTGCATCCTGGGATTCTGGTTCCCTGTCCGCATGAAAAATGCAGAGAGAAAAGTCCTGTAAGCAGCACTTTTCTCTCCGTATTTTTCGTGTGGAAACCACATAGACCCCGTTTTAGGTAACACGTACGTGTCAGAATGAGCGCCGCGTTACATCGTTGAAGTGATTGTGATCTGTAGTAACTAGGTCTGGCCATTATACAGAGAACAGAGCTGCCTGCTTCCTGCACCATTCTCTGTGTATCCGCTGCAGAGGAGAACACCAGTCTGATAGTGATAACCTATCCCTAGGACTGGTCATCACTGCTTTTATGTTGGAAAGTCCCTTAAATCCTCTGTACGGCTGAATTGTTGAGTTGTTGTCTCAGATTTTTCTGACTAGTCCCATCCAGTTTCCTACTTGCCAAGGATGTGGTAGAATATCATTCCCTTATGTGGTTATTCCCGCTGGTCTGTATACATAGTGACCAGTCAATGTGCAGTTCACTGACTTGTAGGGCATTGTACATGGCTTTTCTAGCATCGAGAAATGTAGCGCCCAAACTCATCGTAATCCATAAATCCAAACACAGGTCCAACACAGGATCAGAATCTTTAGGCTCACGGCACATGGGCAGATGTTGTGTGGAAAATTCAGACTGTCTATTGCCAACATATCACGGGTTCTGGAGTCTGGACTCCTTGCAAGATTGTAATCTTATGACCCTGGGAGTCCATTCCTGGCAGCTCTACTGTTCTGTATGGTATATAGTGTTAGAACTGCAAGGGCAGGGACTCCCAGCGTCATACACCCCTGTGATGTTTTAAAGGGGTTGTCCCATCACAAGGATCCTATCTATACTACTAGTTAATGTGGATTTAAGACTTTTCCTAAATACACTGCTTCAGCAAAACTGCTTTGTTTGTCCACTATCTTAATTTATTCACTTCATTGTTGACACTGCGTTTCTATGGCACTTGGGATTATCTGCTCAAATGAGGTAGCTGCCTGCTCTCAGGGGGGAGGGGCTAAGTGCACGGGAGCGTGCACATATATATATATTTCTGTAGGTCATAATCATCCTAATCGCCGTATAACCCAAGTGTCTTCTATTTCTTCCTGCCATAGGTTCTAAAGGAAAGCGCCTTATTGCAGAAGGGTCTCGTGTTGTCATCCTTGTCTTTACTTGCCATTGGCTCTTATAGATGGAAGAACAGACAAGCCGTAGTGTATGCCAGTATTAAAGGTGCCCCTTTCATTTATTATTGTTCTGTTATGTTCTTCATATGGGGTTATTAAAGGTGAAGTGTTTGTTTTTAATGTAGTAGCTACTTCTTTTATTTTTAATAACTTCTTGTGACGGCCATATTGGAGGCATATACTTACTCCCTGTATTGTGTGTGTGTGTGTGTTAATGGGACCTGAAGTGGATGTGAGCAGAGGTCGCACTAAGGCCTGTACAGCTGGAGGGACTATATTTAATGTATTCCTATAGACCTCAGAACAAGACTCATAGGAATACATTGAGAAACAAATTTCCCTCAGTGAATAACGCAATGTCCTGCGGCAGTAGGGTCACTATTAGTACAGCATTTACACAACTAGTAAGTGTAACCCTTACACCACCACACTCACCCAACAATGTAGAAAAGACGGAGACCAAAAAAAATGTCCTGCTTCTGAGGCCAGTCTTTACTACTTGGAGTGGGGAAGGTGATAACGTCCGGTGTCAGACACACTATATTGGGCTGTTTGTACCGCAGGCCATGATATTATCTGACTCCGAACCTGCTGTGCATTTATTCACCCAGGGGACTTATTAATCTTTAAGTGACTTGAGTGTGGGTATATTCACACTGCCGGCTTAGAAGATTTTTGAGACGTTTTCAGCCTCCTAATCTATGACAAAGGATCCCATGTAGAGAATTGCAGCTTCATAAAACGCAATGAAAACGTGCTGTGCTGTTTCTACAACGTTTTTCATTCAGTTTCTTGTTGCGTTTTTCCTTCACCTATGTAATTTTAGCTGCAGAGGTATGTGGTATAATCTTACTCTCCAATCCTTGTAGCTCAGATGTAGAGTTGAGTTTGCATGTTCATGCTAGAGTATTGAGCCAATATGTGTCACATGTATATAACCCCTTTACTATACTAGTCACATAGGCCACCAGCAGTGCGAAAGTTGTTTCTTTTACCCTCTAATAATCATGAGATGGGGGCCACACGGTGGCTCAGTGGTTAGCACTGCAGCCTTGCAGCGCTGGAGTCCTGGTGTTCAAATCCCGCCAAGGGCAAAAAACCATCTGCAAGGAGTTTGTATGTTCTCCCCGTGTTTGCATGGATTTCCATCCCATATTCCAAAGATATACTGATAGGGAAAAATGTACATTGTGAGCTCTATGTGGGGCTCACAATCTACATTTAAAAAAAAAAAAATAAAAAATAAAAAATAATAATCATGAGATTACTCCCCCAATACTGTCTCAGGGCCCCTTCACACGGCGTAAGTGCGCCGCTCATTTAGACCCGTATACATGTGTCCAAGCGCGGCGCTTCAAAACAGAGCCTATTGATTTCAATGGGAAGTGCGCGTATATCGGCATATACGCACGCTTCCCATTGAAATCAATGGGCTCTGTTTTGAAGCGCCATGCTCGGACACGTGTATACGTGTCTAAATGTTGCGGCGTGCTTACGCCTTGTCAAGGGGCCAACTGTCTGCACACTAAAGCTGACAAGCGATCTAAAGCAAAATATTAGCTTATTGCGTCTGGTGCAGTTGTCAATATAAAAGATGGAATATTTTCCGATTTTTCTGTTTCTTTTCTAAACACGGATCACACAAATGTAAAAATGTGAATAAAACATAAGCCTCATAGTAACTCTCCTCTAGGCTCACTCATACAGCTGTATTTCTGGTTTATATTTCCATCCATTGTGTACCCCCACCAAACAGGACTGGAACCCGACAATCCATGTACTTAGAACCTATTCTGTGGGTCCCAAAAATGAGACCCACTAATGTGGCCATATAAATAAGTCTCACATCTTGTCTAGGCATAATACTGTCTTATAGTGAATGAACCAATTTACCGAAGTAGCCAGGACTAATTGCAGCATACTGTCTCTTTTCTATTGAAGTTGATGACGTGAAGGAGCAAGCGGATTATCTATATGGCAGTGGAGAGACGGAGAAGTTGTATGAGTTTCTGAGCCAGTACGGGGACAGGTAATGTGGGCACCATGTCAGGATTTGTAATACTGCATCCACACCGCCAATAATATAGCAGGTGGAGAGCAGAAAGAACTAGGGCAAGAGCGATTGTGACCGTAATTCATCACCATTTTATCTGGACTACGCGCTTTTTAGCTTCTTAGAGTATTTCTTGGATGAACCTCACAAGGTTCGTGCCTGCTGGTTTCATTTTCAATCCAAAACTGCTATTATTTACTTCAAGGTCTCTTTAGACTCCAGCGTATAGTGAGTAAAGGTCGAGGGGAGGTGATAAAACATTAAAAAACAGTTTTGCTCATTTTCTCTGGGCTCCAGTGATGCTCCTGATCCTCTTTAAGCCTCCTGACCGATGCCCAGAAACACTGAGGCCTGTGATTGGGACTCAGCATTCATGTGGGCCATGCAGCATTGTGACACTTGCATCTTTGCGACATCATTCAGGAGGCCTGAAAAGGAGGAAGAAGACCAGGTCAGAGGGAGGAATTGCTGTATGTAGTGATGGTAATGTACACTATGTGATCAAAAGTATCCAGACACCCCCAAAAACATACACTTTTCATATTAGGTGCACTGTGCTGCCACCTACTGCCAGGTATTCCATAATCAGCGACCACAGTAGACATTAGACATCGTGAGAGAGCAGAATGGGGCACTCCGCTGAACTCACGGACTTCGAACGTGGTCAGGTGATTGGGTGCCACACATCACACAGGTCAATGCCAAACGACGCCTCGCTTGGTGTAAGGAGCGTAAACATTGGACGATTGAACAGTGGAAAAACGTTGTGTGGAGTGACGAATCACGGTACACAATGTGGCGATCCGATGGCAGGGTGTGGGTATGGTGAATGCCTGGTGAACGTCATCTGCCAGCGTGTGTAGTGCCAACAGTAAAATTCGGAGGTGGAGGTGTTATGGTGTGGTGGTGTTTTCATGGAGGAGGCTTGCACCCCTTGTTGTTTTGCGTGGCACTATCACAGCACAGGCCTACATTGATGTATTAAACACCTTCTTGCTTCCCACTGTTGAAGAGCAATTCGGGGATGGCGATTGCATCTTACAACACGATGGAGCACCTGTTCATACTGCACAGCCTGTGGCGGAGTGGTTACACCACAATAACATCTCTGTAATGGACTGGCCTGCACAGAGTCCTGACTTGAATCCTATAGAACACCTTTGGGATGTTTTGGAATGCCGACTTCGTGCCAGGCCTCACCGATCTACATCGCTACCTCTCCTCAGTGCAGCACTCCGTGAAGAATGGGCTGCCATTCCCCAAGAAACCTTCCAGCACCTGACTGAACGTCTGCCTGCGAGAGTGGAAGCCGTCATCAAGGCTAAGGGTGGGCCAACACCATATTGTAGCCAGCATTACCGATAGAGGGCGCCACCAACTTGTAAGTCATTTACAGCCAGGTGTCCGGATACTTTTGATCACATAGTGTATGTGTATAGCTGCTTCATACAAGTTAATGTGGGATATAGATGCAGCTGTATACATATATCTTATAGGCGTACATGGAGCATTTGTGCTAAAATACCATAATAAAGTATATTATAGAGTAGGTTTGTAGTGTGTAACCTGTATGTGAATGGATTGTAATTGATCTCCTTGGAGGATTTCTTGTTGAAATGTTTGGTCGCTTTCATTTCCATACATCATAATCTCTGTCACAGCCATGTAATAAGATACATTATCCATAACTATATCTAGACACAAGCATAGACTAATACCGCCGTCTCTGTCTTCTCAGTAATGATGCTGAAATTCTCTGGAGACTTTCCCGGGCATCTAGAGATCTAGCTCAGCTCAGCAAAACTGCCCCCGAAGACAAGAAACGATTGGTGTATGAATCTCGCGATTTGGCCAAAAAGGCCCTGGAAATAAATGAATCCTGCTTCGCTGCTCATAAGGTCGGTATGCTTGTATGGTTACAGACATGTAAAACCTATGGGAGAAGGTCAGCAAAGAGGTAAAAGATTAGGGCCTTTATAGATGGGAGTGTGTGTGTGTGGGGGGGGGGGTCCCCATATCAAGCCTCTCTCTGAGTGAGACTAGAGAAACATTATAAGGATTGACTTAAAGGGAAAGGGTATTCCTGTCACAAGTTACACCCCCCCCCCCCATATGCACAGATAAGGGGGTAATTTGCCGATGGGTGATGTCTGACCACTGGAACCCCAACAATCATGAAAATTAAAGGTGTTTTGTACCACCTCCATTCAAAATGGGGTACCAACATAATTTCTGGTGTTCAGTGAGGGCCAAAGTCATCTGACCCTATGAACAGCAAGGGTCATAAGATAGGGTTAACTTATTGTGGCTGGAATACCCCTTTAAAATGGTAGTCCAGTCAGTGCTATGTACTTTGAAACAAGTGGCAAGTTGCATTCTTGTAGAGCGAAACTCTTCACATGCTGCAGCATTGACTTGCACAAGCGTTCGTATATGTTATGGTTTTCCAGACCGGTATTATACCCCCCATGTATAACACCATTACTTCCAGATACTTGTAGCAGATTTCCTGACCAGTTTCACTGCAGAAATTTTCACTATGTTATCCAGGTCCTTAGCAGCCAAAAAAAAAAAAAAAAAAGCGCTAAGCCAGTCTGCCCTAATATTTGCATGGATGGATAGATACAAGGTGCGACTTTCTTGATCTGGTCTATATACGATTTCCTTCACAGTGGTATGCCATCTGCCTTAGTGATGTGGGAGATTACGAAGGCATGAAAGTCAAAATTGGAAATGCCTACATTATAAGGGACCACTTTCAGGTATAGTAGACCATGGGGTAGAGGTGAATCTTACTGTAAGATCTATAGCTAGATCTGGCCACAGACACTATAGAATTACTGGCCAAAAGTTGCTTGCCTTATAGTTTTTGGCCCAAATCCCTGCATGTACATATTATGTGTTTGGAGGAGGGGTGGCTTTCTGGCATCATTTAACACGAGAAGAAACCTAATATTGTCAATGTCTTTGATTACAGAGAGCCATAGAGCTGAATCCAAAAGATGCCACCACTATTCATCTTATCGGAGTTTGGTACGTAGAATAATACTCTATGGGTATCCACAGGTAATATCCTCTGTATCGGCTTACCGTGTGGGAAGGAGCATCATTTGGTGCAATAGGCCTTGGTGATTGAGGTTCAGCAGTAGACTTTAATCCCTCATCCACCAAGGACGTCCCTGGGCACGAGGGGCTGTATAGAGAGTGTTCTGGTGCTGAGCCCCCTCCATACGTGACAGATCCCAGCTGTATAAGGAAGGCTCCCATGCTTGTCAGTACTATAGTTCTATTACACACTGCCTTAGACACTGAAGATTGGGGTATCCACATATCTGTGTAGATGAGCCATCTATATACTACATGCTGTATTAACTGCCTTGTATCTTACAGGTGCTATATGTTCGCAGACTTGCCCTGGTACCAGAAAAAAATAGCCTCGGCCTTATTTGCAACTCCCCCCTCCTCAACATTTGATGAGGTAACATTACAAGTCTTATTAAGGTGCCAGGAAAATGGCGACAACCAGTAAAATATTTCTCAGTAGCTGATGTCTAGGCTTATGTTAAAGGGGCTTGTCCAGGGGCACCTGGGGCAAGTGTACCCTGAAAGAAAACCCACAAACCATTTTCTCCACCCCTCTGTTGTCCGCTACCACAGCCCATTTATCGGTTTTGTTGCCCTCCGTTGAACCTTCTCCAGCTCTAGGACGTTTTATGAGCTAAACAACATAATGCAGGTGGGGCCGCACCAATGGTGTATAATGGAGATTATATCCCTGCCCTGTGAGTCCATGCCCCTTTTCTAATACATGACAATATTCTGTTGGCCTTAAAAGCAGCTGACTGACATTACATGTAATCTATGATCTACAAGTACACCCAGATCCTTCTCCACCAGTGACTCTCCCGGCTTTACACACACCCCCCCCCCCCCCCTCCCCGACCGACATGCATTACATGGGAATTTTTACAGAGATGCTGAACTTTACATTTATCCTAATTTGCCATGTGGATGCCCAAACACTCAGTATGTCCAAGTCTGTTTATAACCTACATCCATCCTCCGTTACACTGTGTACAGCTTAGTGACATCTGCAGAATAGAGACAGTGCTATTATTCCCACTCATAACATAGGGCCCATCACTGAAGCCAGGGGTACACCACTTAAAACAGACTAGTCCTTTAATTCAATATAGCTTTATGTTATCTGAAGGGACAGAATAATATTTGTTCTCCTATACACTGGTTAAAGTGAGAGTGTGAGTAATATGCAGCTCCACTTTAACCAGTGATCTCTCTATATCTATGTTGGCTACAGACACATTCTTAGTATTTTGTCATTCTGCCCACTGTTTTTCTTAGCAGTTTATTTTCAGACTACCTGCTAAGTGTAATGTAAGTCAGTCCATGTTGTTTTGCTACATGTTGTATACCTGAGCTTGTTCCTGGGTGTCTCTACAAGAATAAAGTATAGACTAGAGATTAGAATGGATTATATGCACTAAACTCATTCACTTTTTTCTTTTTCAGGCTCTAGTATATTTTGAGATGGCTGAAGAAGGTAATGACATTGCAGCGCTGAGGGCTAGGCGTTGTTTGCATACAATAATAGTTTAAAGGGATTCTACCAATAAAAATTTTTTTTTTTAATTGTGGATCAGACGTCGAAATAGCCTTTTAGAAAGGCTATTCGTCTATTACCTTTAGACGTGGTCTCCGCTGTGCCGTTCCTTAGAAATACCGGTTTTTACCAGTATGCAAATGAGTTATCTCACAGCGATGGGGGCGTCCGCTGCCAGAGAAGAGTCTCCAGAGACGCCTCCTTCTTCATCCGCAGTGTTATCTTCAACGTCTTCTTCCGGCACAGGCTCGTAACTTCTAAGCCTCGGGCCTTGAGCAGAGCAGGCGCACAGGCCACAGGAAAATGGCAACTACCAATACTGTGCAAGCGGCCATTTTCCCGTGGCCTGTGCGCCTGCTCTGCCTGAGGCCTAGAAGTTGCGAGCCTGCACCGGAAGAGGACGCTGCGGACGAAGGAGGCCTCACTGAGACACACCTCTGCCAGCGGTGGGGATGCCCCCATCGCTGTGAGAACTCATTTGCGTACCGGTAAACCGGTATTTCTAAGGAACGGCGCAGCGGAGACCACGTCTAAAGGTAAGAGACGAATAGCCTTTCTAAAGGCTATTCCGCCGTCTTATCCACACACAAAAAAAAAAGTTTTAATGGTAGAATCCCTTTAACATATCTTTACAACTTACCTGAAAGTGTAAAATAACTCGTGTGTTCACAGCGGATGGCTATGCTGCAGACTTTAGGTTCAGACTTGCAGGAGCAAACCTCCACTGGGTTACAAGTAGCAGCTGTCATGTGAATGGGAGTGTGTAAGCAGGAAATTCTGACAGATTTGTAAGGTGGCTTCTACACTTTCCAAAGATGCCTTTTGTATTCTGCATTGCAGTTCCATTTTCACAAGTTTTAGTTGTATGTAAATTAGCTGTAAAAGGCATTAGGGGCGGTGATCTAAAGTGGAAGCGCTCACTCGATCAATGGGGTGGAGGGGGCGGTGTTTAGGGTCAGTTATATATAACAGTGAACTCAGGGAGAAGAAGAAATGTCCCTAAAGCCTTTCAGCTAATTCGCATAAGAATAAAACCCTGATATTCATGAAAATAGCGCTGCATTGCAGAATAAGACAGACTTCTTTGGAAAGTGTAGAAGCCACTCCACAAGGTACTGTCATTAGTTGGATACAGACCTTCCTGCTGACAGACTCCCTTTAACAAATGCCAACTACATCCTGCACAAAGATCAGCTGCGTGTCAAGGTTTTGCTTCAGATTTTTTTTCCCTTTATAATGTGAATCCCACAAAAATCCACATGTAACGCATGCACATGAAATTTTCTTTGAATGGCGTTCTATTTACATCCACTCCTACCACTTCATGGCCAGTTACTCTGTTCACATACACAAAGATATCTAGGGTGCATTCATCCATCCAGTATCATTTATAAGATTGCACATTTCAGCGTTTTCTTCCTAATATATATATATATTTTTCTTCCTTGGTAGTTGACCCCAATTTCTACAGCAAAAACCTCCTTTATTTAGGAAAGACGTTTCTAAAGCTGAAGAATAATGAACAGGCCTTACTGTGGCTGCACAAAGCCAAGGACTATCCTGTGCGGACAGAGGAGGATAAGGAGGTAAGGGGGAGAGGTTCTGTCGTATTGTGGGTAACATTACAACCCCCGTCCTAGCCCAATCTGATCTTTGTTCCTGATGGATGTAAACTGATAAAGTAATAGCATTACGACAAGTGGGAAGAAGGATTAAAGGGGTTTTTCAGACCTAACAATTGATGAGCGGGCCTTCTATATAATGTATAATCAATTAAATATTAGCATTTGGGCAGACGCTGCAGCCACTCCAATACTTGCCAAACACAGCGCTGTACCTTTATGTGGCTGCTGTGCTTGGTATCGCAGCTCATCCCATACAAGTCAATGGGATTATGCTATGATTTGGCCATGTGACTGATTAACGTGTCATCACAGGGTATGTGAAGCAAAAGCAGTGCTGGAACTGAGGACCCCCTCCCAAAGGTAGCTTATCAATCAAAAGGTCTCGGAAAATCTCTTTAGGCTAAAGGACCCACTCAGCAGGCTGCAGTCAGAAAGCAACTGTGGGAAAAATAATGTCCGAAACTCACAAACTCTCCAGCCTTATGTGGACTTTCTGCTTCAATTATACCTATGGAAATGCTGGTGGTTTCCCTATAGGTATAAGTGACATGCTGCGATTTCCAAAAATGTGTCGGTTTTTGAAGTCACAGGATGTCCGCTGCAGATATTTTTCTGCAATGTGCAGGTACTGTAACTTTTTTTTTTTTTTGCCACCGTGGATGCAATGTAGGGCCCCAGCCCTAAAGGGGGTTGTCTGAGATTAGAAGATCTAGAACAGCTCCGTAGGCCGTACCTAAGCCATAGTCACTTGAATTGGGGATTAGGTAGAATACCAGATAGTCTGGAAGCAACAGAGGAGCAGTTTCTGGAAGCAAAAAAATACAAGTTTTCTAATATAGGAAAATATCTTTGATGCCATCATAGTAACTTTTTTTTTTTTCAGGTTTACAAGGAGGCCACAGATATTCTGAAGTCACTGGGTGTAAAAGTCTGATGTTGTGTGCCATTAAAGTTATAGAAAGGATTCATTTTGATCTAATAGGTTTTTTTGCACATACATTTGATGTAATTAAAGCTTGACATTTTTCAATACCACAGGAGTCAACGCCTAGTGTCGCTATAGTATGGCATGAACTATAAAGTGAGATTGTTAGAAAACATGGCAGCTTCTTTATTCCTGCAGAAACTATACTACTATTGTCTATTACAGCCCCATCAACTGATGCAAAACCAGACACAGCCTATAGAGTAGCGCCATCTCTGTAGAAAGATTTTTTTTTTTTCTAGTTTAATAAAAAAAAAAAATCAATCAGATCGTTTTAGCACTACATATACATACAACATGATGGAAGAGTGTGGCTTTCCAGGAGTATGGTCCTATTCTGGAAACATCTGAGTAGGTTGTCCTACCTGTGCCTGTAGTGAGTACTGTTTCTCCAAAAATAAGACCTAGCTTGATTTTTTTTTTTGCAGGCTTGAAAAATAAGCCCTAGTTTTAGTCAGGGCCTCGTGTCACATGAAATCACGGAGATGGAGAATAGGCATACCATAGTTCTCCAGTGTTCTGGACAAGTGTCGCACTACCTCCTGCCATGGCAGGGCAAAATTAGGTCATACACTCATGGCCCGCCTCCTTCCTACCGAGCCCACTTACCAAGTGCCACTACTATACTGTGGGCTTGACTATCTACATGACCAGATACTGTCCTATGAAAAAGTTTGTGCCCCCCTATTAATCTTAATCATTTTTAGTTCTAAATATGTTGGTGTTTGCAGCAGCCATTTCAGGTTGATATATCTAATAACTGATGGACACAGTAACATTTCAGGATTGAAATGAGGTTTATTGTACTAACAAAATGTGCAATATGCATTAAACCAAAATTTGACAGGTGCAAAAGTTTTGGTACCCTTATTTTATTGATTTGAATACTCCTAACTACTTTTTACTGACTTACTGAAGCACAAAATTGGTTTTTTTAACCTCAGTGAGCTTTGAACTTCATAGCCAGGTGTATCCAATCATGAGAAAAGGTATTTAAGGTGGCCAATTGCAAGTTCTCCTATTTGAATCTCCTCTGAAGAGTGGCATCATGGGCTACTCAAAACAACTCTCAAATGATCTGAAAACAAAGATTGTTCAACATAGTTGTTCAGGGGACGGATACAAAAAGTTGTCTCAGATTTAACCTGTCAGTTTCCACTGTGAGGAACATAGTAAGGAAATGGAAGACCACAGGGACAGTTCTTGTTAAGCCCAGAAGTGGCAGGCCAAGAAAAATATCAGAAAGGCAGAGAAGAAGAATGGTGAGAAGTCAAGGACAATCCACAGAGCACCTCCAAAGAGCTGCAGCATCATCTTGCTGCAGATGGTGTCACTGTGCATCGGTCAACAATACAGCGCACTTTGCACAAGGAGAAGCTGTATGGGAGAGTGATGAGAAAAGCAGTTTCTGCAAGCACACCACAAACAGAGTCGCCTGAGGTATGTAAAAGCACATTTGGACCTTCTTGGACAAGAAGGTCCTGTGGACTGATGAAACAAAGATTGAGTTGTTTGGTCATACAAAAAGGCGACAGCATTCCAAGAAAAACACATGCTACCCACTGTAACATTTGGTGGAGGTTCCATCATGCTTTGGGGCTGTGTGGCCAATGCCGACACCGGGAATCTTGTTAAAGTTGAGGGTCGCATGGATTCCACTCAGTATCAGCAGATTCTTGAGAATAATGTTCAAGAATCAGTGACAAAGTTGAAGTTACACCGGGGATGGATATTTCAGCAAGACAATGATCCAAAACACCGCTCCAAATCGACTCAGGCATTCATGCAGAGGAACAATTACAATGTTCTGGAATGGCCATCCCAGTCCCCAGACCTGAATATCATTGAACATCTGTGGGATGATTTGAAGCGGGCTGTCCATGCTCGGCGACCATCAAACTTAACTGAACTTGAATTGTTTTGTAAAGAGGAATGGTCCAAAATACCTTCATCCAGGAACTGATTAAAAGTTACAAGAAGCGACTAGAGGCAAAAGGAGGAGCTACTAAATAGTCACTTTTCTGTTGAGGTGCCCAGACTTTTGCAGCGGTCAAATTTTGGTTTAATGCATATTGCACATTTTCTGTTAGTACAGTAAACCTCATTTCAATCCTGAAATATTACTGTGTCCATCAGTTATTAGATATATCAGACTGAAATGGCTGCTGCAAACACCAAAATATTTAGAACTAAAAATCATTAAAGATTAATAGGGGGGCACAAACTTTTTCATAGGACTGTATCATGTGCCAGCTCACTCCCACAGCTGTGTCACTGCCACAAAGTATTTCGAGAGAGTGCTAGTAAGTTTAAAACCCATTGACACTGCATCATCAATTGTGAATCTATGTTAGGGTTGCAATGCAAGACTCACCCAGAGCGAATTAGAAAAAAAAAAAAAAAATTCTGATCTCCAATGTCTGAAAAATAAGACTTACCCTGAAAATAAGAAATTTTGGAGAGGTTTTGGAGAATTTTTTTTTTTTTATATATATATATATATATATATATATATATATATATATATATATATATGACCCTGTCTTAGTTTTGAAGAAACACAGTAGTAATACAATATGTACGTAAGTACAACTTATTAAAGAGGACTATTCACCACCTCTTGGCATTCTTCAATAGGCAATACTCCAAGGATTCTGATGCAGTTGGAAATTAAACTATATATAGATAGAGATTCTGATCACATGACCTAGGGTCAAAACCTGCCCAGGTCCATCTTCAAAAAGTTGCTATTAGAGAGTTAATTTACACTTCTCAGACAACCAGTTTAATCTGTAATAACATGGGGAAAAATAATCCTATTGTATTCCTGGTAGGCTAGGTGTACATGGCTTTTTTTTTGTTAAGGGTTTTTGCGGTATTAGTGTAGCATGTCTCCACATCGCGAAAATGATTAGACGTGTCTCCACACAATGTGTACCGTAGTACAGTATGTCTCCACATCTTCTAGAAGAACCAGTGAAATCTGTCTAGTGATGACCTTTGACCCTGAACTACACATCTGCTGAGGTAAGTGAAAAAAGGCGGGAAATTTGAATTACAGTGCACAGCTTACACCAGGGGTCTCAAACTCAATTTACCCCAGGGCCACTAGAGGTAGAGTCTGGGCCGCATCAGGTTTTCCCAATTTTTTTTTTTTTCTAAAAGTCGCCATATTCTGACAGCCGTAACTTTTTTATACGTCAGTGTACGGGGATGCATAGGGCGTCTTCTTTTACGGGGCCGGTTGTACTTTTTAGTTCTACCATTTTTGGGAAATGCTATTGCATTGATCACTTGTTATTCAAATTTTTATCAGAATCAAAACAGTGGAAAAAAAAAACAAAAAACGGGGGTTTGGCACTTGTGCCTATTTTTCCCGCTACGGCATTTACCGTACAAGAAAAATATTGTTATAGATTTGTAGAGCGGGCGATTTCAGACACGGGGATACCTAACATGTATATGTTTCACAGTATTTAACTACTTTTATATGTGTTCTAGGGAAAGGGGAGTGATTTGAATTTTTTTTTTTTTTTTTTTTTTTTTTGCATTTATTAGACCCCCAGGGGTGTTGAACCCCAGGGGGTCTGATCACTAATGCAATGCATTACAATGCTAATGCATTGCAAAAAATCATTTGTTTTGCAGGCTGCATAGACCAGGCTGCAAAAGAAAGAGATTGCAGACAACCCGGGGAGCCTTGTAAAGCTTGCCGGAAAAATGGCAGCGCCCATACGCCGCCGGGAAAATGGCTCCTCCGGCGCCTTTGACTGTGGCGCCGCAGGGGTTAATGCCTCCCATCAGTCCTGGGACTGATCAGAGACATTACTGCTTTAAGCAGTAGACAACCGGCGCTAGACACCTGGCGGCTATTGTCCTGAGGGCCGCAGTTGGCCCGCGAGTTTGAGACCCTTGGCTTCCACTAGCTTTACTTCCCTGAGTGAACCTGAGGAGAAAAAGTATATTTTATTAATTTACCACACATTTTGGGCTACCATGCCGCCATGTGTCCCCCCAAGCAAGCCTGCTTTGGAGGTCCCTCATCATTCTCCACATTGCAAAAGTGCAGAGTAGGTATAAATATCAGGCTTACTAACAACGCGATACATGGCTTTGGATCCAAATATTAACGAATTCTGTGAGCTAACGTCGACTGAAGATCTAGCTATTGAATTTGTCAAGCAAAATCGATTACTTCTGTCGGATCAACAGCTTAATCAGCAACAACAACATTGTCTGCTGGGAACCCAAGGTTGCACTGGTGTGGTCTCAGCAGCAAAAAAGGCCTATGGAAATCGAGGAAAAGCATATGATGGTTTTTGGTGCTCCAAGTGTCGGAAATTTCGAGCAGTAAAAAAATGCTATTTTTTAAAAAATTATTTTTAAAGTAAAACACATTTCGAATGTAGAGACATGCTACACTAGAGCAAAAACGTGTGGAGACATGCTACACAAATACCGGTTTTTGCTACTACATAGTACTAATGATAGTGAATGGTGTTGTGCTGACCAGACAGTTGGCAGCAATCCAGTCACAATGGATTCCTACACACCCACATTGGGTAACATTAGGTGCAGTGTGACATTTATGAGCTTTATGTTGAGCAGCCAAAACTTGCCTTGTAGCCTTAGGCCACTTGCACACTACCGTGAGCAAGCTGCTGGCTGTGAATGAATGGCGCGGCTGGCGCAAGGAAGTCATCTGTGTGCTGCCCGGGCTTCATCAGCCCCATTCATTCAATAAATAGGAGCTGACTGCAAAACTGGACAGGAATAGGACTTGTCCTGAGTGTCAGCCCGCATACGAAACAGTCAGAAATGAATAGGTCAGTGCACTATAGCACATGGATGTGTGCAAGGGGCCTTCATTAGTCATTGTGACTAGGCTGTCTTCATGTGCCATACTCACCTATACCCTACAGGTTTCTCTTCAGTCTCATGCCAATGCCACATCTATGAAAGCCTCATATCAGTGGCTTCAGCTGTCACTGGAAAGGAACATGTCATATGCGAGTGACATCCGTGGTCCCTCCTTAGTGTCTCCAGTCACATGACATGTAGGACTTTTGGCAACGTGGAAAGAGACTGAACAGACAAGAGAGTGCTGAGAACAGGGGCTAGTTTGTTTTTTACCGCCATTTACAGATGTTCCCCACGTTGCTGCGACACTTCCTGGCCAACCAAGTTAGCATTGTAGTAAAAAAATATACAGGTTAACAAAAAAAAAAAAACACAACACAGCCACAAATGAGGTTAAAAAAATTTATTCAACTTTTTAAAGGTTTGCATTGTACTTTCGATATCATCCAAGACATTGCTTCCCTGTCTTGTACCTAAAAACTTCCTCGTGGCGACACACCACTTGTTCTCTCGCTAACACTTTCGACGCGAAGGCGCAAATCACGACACGTTGCAAAGCAACGCCGACCGTGATGCCGCCGCTCATATTAAAGGTTAAAGAATCGTGATAAAACTAACCCCGCGCGGCTCCACTCTCGGCCTTGGCTACTTTTTGCTCCATTCGAAATAAAAGATATTGGCTATCACACTGAAAAAAACGAACAAAAAAAAAAAAAAAACAGAACTGTGCGGGTTCTGCCATCTTATAAAGCCAGCAGCAGGTTTTTATTTTCTTGTACACTTAAAAGAAATTTTTTTTTTTTTGCAACTTTTTGTAATTTTTTTCTTCTTCTCTTATTTGGCATTAGCTTTCAACAGCTTTGTTGGCAGCCATGCAATAAACATCTGTGGATAAGATGTCGTAGTAGGTGAACAGCCATTGTTTGCGGGTTGTATTGTACGGAATAAAGCAAGTCCAGGCCTCATCAAATGGCTGTGATGTCTTATAAGACCTCAAACCCTATAAAACTAGAGTCATCGGTACGTACACATAGATATAGAAATTTTAAAATAAAGTTTTCAGTCAGCATTTAAAATTAAAAGTTTTTTCTTTTCTTTCTAGTCAGTCATTTTGGAGGAAAAAAAAATAAATAAAAATAGAAAAAGGCTAAAGTGTTTTGCATATCTATGTGGAAGAACAGAAATCTCTACGCATTAGTATCAGAAAGGTCACTGTACAGACTACACAGCTTATGTACAATTAAGAGTGTGCAATATTACTTGGCTGGGCAGAAAATAGATGTCCATAATAACTCCTCGCTCCTATCTCACACATGGCAGCCGCCATCGCTCATTCTTGGCCAAAGCCTTCTGTTTCTTCGATGGCGAAAAGCAGCTTCTCTTTCAACTGTTCGTAGCTTTTATATGGTGGTAGATCCAAGCGGTTGAAGCTGCAGAGGTGAGAGGTCATATAAAAGGTCAGGATCTATAAGCGGTATATCTGTAGACCCGTTACATTGGTGGGGGCCTGACTAATGAGAACAGGGGTCCTATAACCCCCCGCTCTGCGGGAAGAGTGACCAAACCTCCCCGTGGATGGAGACCAACCCCGTTCCCATTTGCTTCTGGCCATCTCTGTATCTAGTATCGCTGAAAAAGTGAAAAATCACAGGCCAAAATAAACAAATATAAAAAAAACAAAACGTATATACTCGAGTATAAGCCGACTTTTTCAGCACTGTTTTTATGCTGAAAAAGCCTCCCTTTACTTATACTGGAGTCAGGGTCCACAGAGCACAGAGACGCGCAAGGACCTGCATAAATTAAACGAAGGGGGGTCCTTTAGTGCTACTGCTCTGTGATTGGCTTTTCATGTAGGTCATGTGACTGTGATGCCATCAAAGGTTCTGTAGCCACTGGTATGTAACATCTGCAGATAAGTCAGTGGCCAGGATTCATTGTGTCTTATGGAAGATGTCTGTTGTATGGAGGAGAGGAAGCTCCAGTAACGTGACACACAGGGACCTTCCTTTAGTTACTCTGCCTATTAAGGTCAGGCATTTGGGGTTATTCATTTAGTTTCAGTAACTCCATGTGCCTCACATTAATAACAGTTAACTCCATCATGTCCCTCATATTAACCCCTGTGTGCCCCATATAAGTGTTACTAATATGTGAGACACATGAAGGACCTTAATTATGAAGATACCTAATTATTACCTCCATATGTCCCACATATCAGTAACTCTTATGTAAGGCACACAGGGGGTTAATGCGAGGGACATGATGGGGTTAACTGCTATTACTATGATCCCCATGGAGTCACTAAGCTGCAATGCACATGACCAGACTATCTGCAATGGTGGATCCCCCCCTCAGCTTATACTCGAGTCAATAAGCTTTCCCAGTTTTTTGTGGTAAAATTAGGAGCCTCAGCTTATATTCGGGTCGGCTTATACTCGAGTATGTAAGATATATCAAAATAGAGATTATAGATAGATAGACAGACAGACAGAGAATATATACCACAAGCATGTCCTTATGCTGTTGAGATTCAGGACTTCAAACCTGGTGACCCCTGTCCATTTGGCATGTATTATTCTGCCAGAGTGCAACTGAAACAGGGCCCCCCACCCTCTTCCTTCCCAGAGATCACAAGATCAAGCCCAGTATGTGCCCCATTTGATTGGGGGAGTTGTGTTTTCCCAGAATGGCCCTTTTCTATTTATATGGGACTGCCAGATCAATATCCTTATCCCCCCCCCCCCCCCCCCAGATTAGACAGTTACTCCTGACCCTGTGGACCTTCCTCAGACATCAGATGATCCTCACAATTTTGGCCAGACTGTATCTGATGAGTATGGGTGTGTCCCATCTCTCCCCCCTTGACCAGTACTAATCCCATTGGCTCAGGTATATGGATAGCACAACCTGCTTTAGGGTTATGGCAAGACTTCACCTACCATGTGTGACTTCTTGGCAACCATGTTTCCTTCCCAACTTTTTCAATGCAGAATTTCTGAGGACCGTTGCTTCCTGAGGTGAGGATACATTTATATATAAAGACGACATTAAAACTATAAGTCATATTATGGAGTGTTCAGCTGCGTGTCGAACACTTACCCATCAACTCTGCAAATCCACCTAGAGGTAATCTACACGTGCCGGTGACAAACTGCAGCAACCGCAAGCGCACTTCATTGTCCATCTCCTTCACAAACTGCAGGAATAAGAAGTCATTGTCTAATGTGAAAAGGAAAAACTCATGCAGTAGGGCAAGCTGGGACATACGGATTCATAGTGTGAATTACCTGCCAGAACCAGATGATCTGCTTGCTGTTTCTTGTATAGTGGCGGTAGACTGTATTCCGCTGCCAGTCTGATAGATCTACTTCTTGCATGCCGCACAGCATTACCTAAGGAACATGTGCAGGTCTTACAGATCGTGTAATAAAGGAACAAGGACAAAGTAGCTGAAACCTCTCTTTTCTATAGCTATAGCTGGAATACTGTAGTGGGCAAGCAAGTTCATTGTAAAAGTGACATGAAATTATAAGAAACGAAAGATGCAATACATTAGCCTGAACTGGATTTAAAGGGATTTATCAGGAACTACTTATGGATGGCCAGGTGGGGTACAACACCAGGCAACCCCACCGGTCAGCTGACCAAATCACCACTTATACTTTAAAAGCTAGTGACACCATGTTCATTGGTCATATGTCATATATGGGAATCCGTCCCATTCAAGTGATACCAAGCACAGTCACTAGGCAATGGGGCAGATCTATTAAAACTAGCATTTTCTATGCCAGACTTAAAGGGATTCTACCATTAAAATCACATGGGGCGTCCCCAATGCTGCAAGCCGACTGCACATGCCCACAGGCCACAAGAAAATGGCTGCTTACACATACTAAGTAGCCATGGGCATGCGCAGTCTGCTCTGCCCGAGGCCTAGAAGTTTGAACCCAGCTCCGGAAGAAGATGGAGGCGGTGCTGGAGATTTCTCTGGCAGCATTGGGGACACCCCCAGTACTGTTCGAGTGCTGAGGACCGCCCCAGTGCTGTGAGAGAACTCATTTACATACCGACGAAAACCAGGATTTCTACTGAACGGCGGCGTGGAGAAGACATCTAAAGGTAGGAGAATAGCAGCCTTTCTTAAAGAGGACCTTTCACCATATCTGGGCACATGCAGTTCTATATACTGCCAGAAAGATGACAGTGCGCTGAATTCAGCGCACTGTCGGCTTTCCCGATCTGTGCCCGGTGTGAAGAGCTTACGGTCCGGTACCGTAGCGCTTTAGTGTCAGAAGGGCGTTTATGACCATTAGCCAGGAACGCCCTTCTGCCTCGCGGCGCCTATCACGCTGTGCTGTGGAGCAGGGAGGAACGCCCCCTCCCTCCCTGATAATACTCGTCTATGGACGAGCGCTGTGAGCAGAGGGAGGGGCCGTTCCTCCCCGCTTCACAGCACAGCGTGATAGGCGCCGCGAGGCAGAAGGACATCTCTGGCTAACTGTCAGAAACGCCCTTCTGACCATAGAAGAGCTACGGTACCGGGCACAGATCGGGAAAGCCGACAGTGTGCTGAACTCAGTGCACTGTCAGCTTTCCGGCAGTATATAACACTGCATGTGCCCGGATATGGTGAAAGGTCCTCTTTAAGGTTATTCCTACGTGTGAATAAGGAAAAGAAAAAAAAAAAAAAAAAAAAAAAAAAAGTGATTTTAATGGTAGAATCCCTTTAATAAACATCGCCAACAGGCGCAGGGCTGATAGAGGAAACTTCAGCTTTTTCATACTCCGCTCCATACTCATGCGTCAATAGAGATCTCGCCAGTTGGGAACTAGCATAGATTTCTATTATGGCTCACACCAGTTTTAACGAATATGTTGGGCCGAGGAATCCGCAGCCCAGCCCTGTTTTCGCTCCACCACCACAGTGGCATGTGAGGTGCAGAATGGGGATTGTGGTACAGGTATAGGACCTTGCACCTAAAAACTGGCTTAAGTGGGTTGATAAATCCCCCAATGTGTGGTGTTGTGCTCGGCAAGCAGTGAAGAGGCTGCAGCACTAAGGACAAGCAATATTACACCCAGATTATCACAGATTACACAGATATGAGTGTACAGAAAGTTATTGGTTACAGCTCCTACAGCAGTAATACACCACTCATACTGCACGATGCATGCACACAGTGTACAGAGGGCGCATCAATGGAGCTGGGTAGCTATAGGTCTCTCACAGTAATAATACAGATATATAGGTGTACAAGCCAAACCTCTAACTCTTTTTCATCGAAATACTGCAGCCATTGTAGTGGGACTACGGCATTAAAGCCATCAAGAAATGCTTTGGTTTGTTCTTCAACACCTCGCGAAAATCTCCATTCTGCCATCAGCCTAGAAAGAAGGAATAGACATGTCCAGTCCGGAATCATGAGGTCACGTATATACTGCAGAACTAGCCGGCCTGACCGTACATTACTATGACTACAGGGTTATTAGGGCTATACCTATGGGGTGTCATGTCTAGGGTAGGCTTCAAGGGATACTGCCATCTTGATAGATACGGGTTCCTCCTCTGTCTTGAGAACAGGGCCTCAATCATGGCTGCAAGTGAATGCAAAAGGGGTGGTGTAGTCGTTCCAAAAACGGCTAAGCACAAGCGGGTCCTAGAGGAGAGATCCTATATCTATGATGCCAAGATGGGACTACCCAAACAGTATAGAGAGGTTCAATTTAACATGGGGTCAGTTTTTCACTAGTTCAGCAAATTCTGTGCCACTTTACTCCAAGAGGACGAGATGGGGCAGGATCAGATTTATCATTTTCCTCCAGTCTTCTGGGATAATGATGCCAGAAATCTATGTGGGCAAAAAGCTGGTGTGAGATTTCTGTTTAGGTGCTCGGACCCCAGAAGAAGCACCAGGTCATAAATTAGGTGCAAACCCTGGCGGTGCAGGGATCGTCAAAACCAGCCGGTCTTTATAACGCAGCCCCATGGTGTCACACACTAGAGGACATGGCATGGACAATTTTTTGGTTACTCCTGTGCCGCTCTCTTGAAAAGCGGGCATGCATGGGGCACCAGATTTACGATCGTTTGTGACAAATGATCCTTTATGCTGGATATCTATACACGTCTTGTTATATTGGAGTCACATTCTCCACCAGCAATGGATCCATGAAGACTAGCATTGGTAATGTCAGTCTTCCTGAAGATTCTGTGGGGAGGATTGTGTAGATCTGGTATTGTAAGTAATCTCAGGGACACGCCTGGTTAGGAGCTGTACACAGCCTAGTATTCCCAATTGCGCTCACTTACCCAATATATTCCTCCTTGTTCTCCTCAGTAACAAGGATATTGGATCCCCCAGGTTTGAGGTCATGGGATGTGACTTTTCCTAGTATCTCCATATCCACAGAAAAGTACATCTCCAAGTTACATTCTTCAATGTTATTGTCTCTGGAGAGAAGAGAAAGAACATTTTCATAGGAAACATCACTATAGAGAGAAATACTATAGAAATATACCGGAACCCGGGAGAGAGAAAACTGGATACTACAATAGAATCTGCCCCAGGACTTACCGGATCCATATGAGGGAGTTATAGAACTCTGGATCAATAGACTCCAGGTCTTTGATGGTAAGCTTCTTGCTCAACATCCGTTTGTAGAAAGGAAGAGAAAATCCTGTGTCAATGAACTTGCCATGGAACAAAGCCTGGGGAGAAAGAAGCCAGTGACCGGTTATTGCGTGCTATGGACTCCATATTGATTTAAAGTTACTGCTCCGCTTTTATAGTCCTGTTGTAATAAGGTTCAATGTTGTGTATAGATTCCTTATAGCTTTACAGTGGTCAGAGCTTAGTTGTAAGGACACTGAACTCAATCTCCTACAAAAGATAACGTAGTGTCCTGCAGTCACCACTAGAGGGAGATTAGGAAGTTAAAGGGAGTCTGTCACCAAGTCAGATATTCAAAGGGGTGGTGCCATTAGAGTCCCTTATTCCCAGGTGAGTGTGTGGTGGGTCAGAAAGCTGGGTGTTCCAGCGACCAGGAGAATGGGGGCCTGGAAATCCCTGTGAATGAAGCGCCAGTGCACTTGCATGAACGATGATTCAATGGGACTGAATAAGCTCCATGGAACGGACTGGAGCACTGGTCACACAAGCACACTGGCAAGTCATCCCCAGAGAGATGCAAAGTCTCAGTCCTTGTTTTCCTGGTAGCTGAGGGACCAAGTGGTCAGAAACCCAGAGATTTAACACTTCTCTGTGGGTAGAGGCTACGCATCTTAAGGCACAACCCCTTTAAGTCCGCTTCACCACTATCAGGAGAGCTAGTAACACTCAGCATGTCCCACTGTCAATGGGATTTCTTAGTCTTAGGCACAACAACCTCTGTAACATCTGCCAAACGTCACGGTAAAATCTTACCAAAACTTCCTTGTAAATGTCAGGGCTCGTTCACATCTGCGCCCGGTCTCCGTTCTGCAGGTTTCCATTTCCTGCACAAAACAGAGGCAGGAGACGGAAACCTGCAGGACTCTTTCATACCCATTCATTTGAATGGGTTTGAAAGATATCCGGCCGTGAGCGCCAGTGAGCGTTTTATGCTCTCTGCCGCGAAACCGTTTTTTTAAAACCGGACACAGAGTCGGACATGCAGTACTCTGTCCGATTTAAAAAAAAAAAAAAAAAAAAAAAAAAGGTTTCGCGGCGGAGAGCATAAAACGCTCACCAGCGCTCACAGCCGGACCCGGTCTGACAGCTTTCAGTCTTCTGCATGCAGAAGACAAAACCTGAAAACGGAGTCCGGGCGCTAGTGTGAACCCAGAGTCAGGTGTACAAGTAGTGTGCACATGTATGTAATATTCTGGTATTAATGTCTGGTCTATGTACAGCCACCCTGTTGGGTTGTGAATTGCAGACTGACAAAGGTTAAACTAGCATGTAACTATCGTATTAGGGCCCCTTCACACAGAGTAAACGCGCATGTATTTTGGCAAAATACACGTGTAAAAATAAGACTCCCATTGACTTCAATGACATTTTACACGTGTATTTTGACGTGCATTTTGACACGTGTAAACAAAAATGCCATTGAAGTCAATGTGAGTCTGAATTTTACACGTGTATTTTGCCAAAATACACGCGCGTTAACTCCATGTGAAGGGGCCCTAAGGGTGAGTTCACACTGAGTATACGCCAGCTTATTCTGAACGTAAAACACGTATAAAGCAGTTCCATTCATTTCTAGGGGAGCTGGCATACGAGCGCTCCCCATAGAAATGAATGGGCTGCTTTTTTCACTACGAGCACTTGAAGTGAATGGAAAGTGCTCACGTGTACGGCTCGGCATGAGCAGAGCTAGCTGTACACGCGGGCACTTTCCATTCACTTCAATGGGAGCGTTCGTAGTGAAAAAAGCAGCCCATTCATTTCTATGGGGAGCGCTCGTATGCCGGCTCCCATAGAAATGAATGGGAACTGCTTTATACGTGTTTTACGTTCAGAATAAGATGGCGTATACTCAGTGTGAACTCACCCTTAAAGTGTTTTAATGAGAAGTTGTGAATCTTAAATTAAATCTGTACAAAGATCACAGTTTATATGGAGAAAAAAAAAAAAGAAAAAAAGAAAAGCAAGTTAATCTTTTAACCCGGTGGTTTGTTAGTTTCAGCTGTGCTACTGTCCCCTATGAGTCCTCCATGTACAGGTCTATGTGCATAGCACTAATATACTGCAGTATTATCAGAAGGAAACCAGAACTGACCATAGCAATAAAACGGCCAATAAAGCAGAAGTAGGACAAGTGGTCGGGGTTGATAGTGGAGGCCGGGTTGATCTGCAGGCAGTAATTGCTTTTACCGGCGTATTCAAACAAGCAGTACATGGGGTTCAGCACTTCATGTGAGAGGAGGAAAAACCACTCTCTGGAAAAAAAGAACAGGTACAGTCAAAGTCAGTCTCCCTTCTAAGATCGGTTATACAAAGCAGACAAAACTGGCGGCCATCTTAAATTTTAAATGAGCTATTCTAAGGGTGTCAGATACCACTCAATTGAAATTGACTGGGATCTGACACCGGGGCCCCCCGTTCAGGCTGCAACCTATTCAGTACAGACCAAGCACAGAGCCGTACAATTGTACAGAGTCTTTGCTTAGTATTGTAGCTCAGCGCAGTCACTCGAATGGGACTGAGCTGCAAATAGGCCATGTGACAACATATGGACTAAGATGCTGCTGCTGCTTCAAACAGCTGATTCACAAGAGTCCTGGGTCCATTAAAACGTCCTGGAATACCCCTTTAATCACATCTTAAGTCATCTTATTCCCACAAGTGTGTGGAGCCCAACAGACTTCCCATTCTTTGCATTAATCTTGTGCTTTATTAAGGTTATTTATTTTTATTTTTTTCATGTAAATTGTGGGCCCCATATAGGGATCACAATGTACTTTCCCCCCCCCCCCCCCTTATCAGTATGTCTTTGTAGAATGGGAGGAATTCCACGCAAACATGAGGAGAACAAACTCCTTGCAGATGTTGTTCCTAGCAGGATTCAAACCCAGGGCTCCAGCGCTGCAAGGCTGCAGTGCTAACCACTGAGTCACAGTATTGCCCCTATTAAGGTTATTTATAAACACACCCTTTATGTACATATAAGAACATTACCTTGCCAAGCCTCCATAATCTAGACCTTCTTCACCCCTGAACATCACGTATAATCGTCTTCTTAAGTCGTAAGGCTTCAGCGCCATTATCTAGATAGGGGAAAAAAAATACAAAATATGAGACCTTTGCCAACTCACTTTCGTCACCTTCCACGAGTCTCTGCTTTTTATACAGGGAAACCTGAATTCATGAATATTAATAGGTCTTAGCACAATTATCTGTATGTGAAAGGCAATGAAGAAACGGTCACGGCGGCCACGGTGTCCTCTTGGCCCATGTCAGGTGACCAAAACTGGAAGTGAGAAGGACAGCTTGGGGTCCAGTCGAAGCTGTGGAATCGCAGTCAGAGGAGATGGGGGAAAAAAGCAACCAAACTCTAGTATAAGCCGAATTTTTCAGCCCAGTTTTTGTGCTGAAAAAGCCCCCCTCAGCTTATACTTGAGACAGCAAAAAAAAAAAAAAAAAAAAAGTATTTATTTTTTTATGGAGGGGTGACCGGCCACAATATCAATGTATAGAGTCTCCCATAAAACAGTGCAAAAGAAGATTTAAAAAACAAAATTAAATTAAAGTTGTAAATCACTCTCACTTTCCCCAGAATACATATAAAAGTAGAGAATGACTGTGACACAAACACATTAGGTATCCCTGTGTCTGACAGTGCCCGGTCTACTGAATATAGGGGATCTGCAGTGCTCCTGTTCTGTCAGGAAGGGGTTAATAGGAGCACTGCAGATACCCTATATTCAGCCAGACTGAATTCCAAGTGGGGGGAAAAGAAACAGTCCTCAAGCTCAGGGAAGGGGCAGACAGACAACCAAAACACCCCCTCCCCTTCCCCAGCAACTACTGCACCCAAAAACTCCGGCCATTTTAATTTTTGACATTTTCCAGTAGCTGCTGCATTTCCCCCCCTCGGCTTATACTCGAGTCAATAAGTTTTCCCAGTTTTTTGTGGTAAAATTAGGGGCCGCAGTTTATATTCGGGTCGGCTTATACTTGAGTATATACGGTATGACTTCAAAATATAATGCTTGATTTATTGAAATTATATCGCAGAATTTAGGAATTTCATCACTAGTTTTACTAGAGGGGGCTTCACTGCTTCTGTACGAGCTTGGCCGGCCGCCATTTATGAAGGAGTTGAGACATGGAAAACAGAAGAGCTGGAGGCAGTATATTGGGTTACTGGCAACTACACATCCATGTCTACCAGGTAAGTCAACGTATGAAAAACTGAAAGAACTAGGTAAGGGGGCGTTCACACTACCGCCAGTGTACGACGGCTAGTGTTCAATGCTAATGTTCGTGCAAAATCTTGGGTGGACATTAGCATCAGACACTAGCTGTGTCCGTTACATTTTGCATTGATTTAATGTGCGTTCTTTTACAGTCCGTGTGTCCGGTGATCAAGTTTTCATCGTTAGGTGTCTGATCAGTAAAACAAAGAGCGCTGTGCCACTTAGGGCAGGCTCTCACATGCGCCCCGGTCTCCGTTTTGCACAAAGTGTTCGCCGGTGAGCGTCTTCTCCTCTCCGCAGTGAAACCGGGTTTTTGGTTTTTTTTTGTTTTTTTAACTGGAAACAAAGTCGGACATGCAGGACTGTGTGTCCGGTTATAAAAAAAAAAAAAAAAAAAACGAAAAAAAAAACGAAAAAACAAAAAAACAAAAAAAAAAAAAAAAAAAAAAAAAAAAACACACACTGAATGCCGGGTTTCCGTCTTCTGCCGACAGAAAACAGAAACCTGCAAAACAAAGGTATTGCGCTAGTGTGAACCCGCCCTTAGTTTCTGCTCGCTCTCCTTGTATAGATCCATAAAATCCCATAGACCATCCAACACACTCTGGTATCCAGGGATAGCCAAGCAGAGCTAAAAGGGTCCAGGACTCCAGTGCTTTGTCTCTTTCCAAGTGATCAGTGAAGGTCTTGGCACCTGGGCCGATATCACTAGGACATGTCAAAGATTTGTCCCAACGATAGGTACCCTTTACCTCTCAGCTCATAGAAACCTGCAGAGACCGTAAACCTTTTTATAGGTTTTTGCAACAAAAATGTGATCTGAACAGAGCCGTACATGCACACCTTTCACCTCTTACACTAGACCGTGGTTTCAGCTCTGCTACATCCAGTATATTACAAGCAGAGATCATCTGTTCTTTTAAGAGAATAGGTCAGAGATTGATAATCTGCGTCTGCATGTGTGGGATATGTACCAGTATGCTGTATTCTATTTACTATAGCGGGGGTCCCTGGAGGTTAGCCCCCCTCGTACCACTAATACGTACCTGTTGAAAAGAGTCTTCAAACAGCGTCTGTCTGGAAACAGTTATCTTCACATGGCTCGGCAAGGCGTTGGACTGCAAAGAAGTTTAGAAATTAGTAAGCATTTCATGTCTGCAAAGTCTGGGGCAGCCGGCAGAACACACTGCGGAACGGAGAGAAATAAGACGAATGCATCTCCCTAATCACAGCCTGCGCCGACAGATAGGAGGGACCGTTCTGCCGCTGGCGCCAAGCGATTCGTCATGACACAGCCACCTTTAAAAATGATTACCTGACACAAATAACGAAAATGGGCAAGCTTCCACCGAAAACTGCGCTCATAAGCAATCTGCGGGCCCTTAGTCCTGAAAGCGCAAAAGAAATACAAAAATTAGTTTCTTTAAAAAATAAAAAAAAATTAAATGTTATATTTTCTATAAAAGATTGTTGCTTTATTAAAACAGAGGATCTCATCATGACCTGGGTCATGGCAGAAGCGGCATATTGTAGGATGCGGAATATTAGCAATTCTAAAAGAGACAGGCCACCCATCTGCAACTTTTTTTTTTTTTTTTAATTGTTTCAATGTATCTAAAATACAAAATTTAAAATTGAAAGAATTTACAAATTTTTAAAATTCAAGATTTCCTAGTATCCTCTGGGTACCGCAGCTGCTGAAGGATGGGAGGAGAGTGCAGCACCCCTCCTGTTCCAAGTAATGAGAGGTGCTGCAGTTCACCAGAACCACCACTTTTCAGTGGATGGAGCTGCTGTGCTGCTACCAATACTTGGATGGCATCGGCACTGAACGCACCGCCTGTCCATTAGCAATTTACTGCACATGGAGGTTGCTTGAGCAGCTGATCTGTGCAGGGTCTGGGTATCTAACCCAAACAGATCACATACTGATGACCTAATCCTGTGCTAAGGGCATCGGTATGAAAACTCCATTTAGGACCAGAAGACCCTCTTAAAGGGATCCCATCATTGGATACCCTTTTTTTTTCTGACAAACAAGTAGGAATAGCTTTAAGGAAGGCTATTCTTCTCCTACCTTTAGAGGTCTTCTCCGTGTCACTGTTCGGTAGAAATCTGGGTTTTCTTCGGTATGCTAATGAGTTCTCTCACATCACTGGGGGCGTCCCCAATGCTTCGATAGAAATCTCCAGAGACACCTCCATCTTCTTCCGTTCTGGGTTTCAATCTTCTAGGCATGCGCAGTCAGCTCTGCCATCAGGCCTTGGGCAGAGCCGACTGCGCATGCCCGCAACCACAAGAAATTGGCCACTTACACAGTAAGCAGCCATTTTTTTTTATTTTTTTTTTGCGGCCGCTTACACAGTAAGCTGGTGTAAGCGGCCATTTTCTTGTGGCCCGGGCATGCATAGTCGGCTCTGCCCGAGGCCTAGAAGATTGAAATTCAGGATGGAAGACGACACACAGAGAGACCGTCCAGAAGAAGATGGAGGAGTCGCTGGAGATTTCTCTAGCAGCATTGCTGACGCCCCCAGTGCTGCAAGGGAACTCATTTGCACACCGAAGAAAAACCCAGATTTCTTCCGAACGGCAGCGCAGAGAAGACATCTAAAGGTAGGAGAAGAATAACCTTTAAGGCCATTGCTACTTGTTAGAAGAAGAAAAAAAAAAAAAAAAAAAAAAAAAAAAGTTATCCAATGATAGGATCCCTTTAAGGCCAATGTGAAAGTCGCTCCATTTTAAGCATTTTGGAACAAAAAGGTTGCAGAGGTGGACTGTGCCAATAAGTTACATTTTTGTTAGACTTTCTGAACATCACAATTCTTCATCTACCAGAGCACACAAACCCATTCTTAAGCTTTACCCCCACACACGATATTAAAGGCATGTGCGGAATTTATGGCAGATGAGCTTCAACCTAGAACTCAACATCTTGATCCAATCTTCTAGAGCAGTTCAGATCTCTAGGAGACTGTTCAAGATCAAAAGCAGTTTCTTGCACAGGTGGGGTGCAGGACTTTCCCTACAGCAGCCAAATGAACAAGTAGGAGCCTGGACATACAGCAAGAGTCTGCACTGAAGCCAAGGAACATGCAGATTTTTATGCCGACTTTGACCCACACAAAAGCTAGTAAAAAAGCAGGGTAGGAGATTATGGCATGCATGGTGTCAGCTCCAAACATTAAAATGGCATAAAATGTGTTATGATCTCATATAGGTTATAATCCCACAAAATTCCCTCATGTCACAATCTGACCATTACCGCAGTCACACATTGTGGTAGGACATGTAGTTATGTAACACGCTTTGGGAAAGTAACAAGATGGCAGAAAATAGGGGGGTGGAGGTGGCAGTAGAGTGGATTACCCACCTTGCATGCTACTGCAGTGACATTTCTGAACAGTAAGGGGCAATGTGGAGCTTAGGAACAATTGCAATTTTACTTTGGTAATTTATTACGCCAGGTTCACACTAGCATTCAGGTCTCAGTCGTTCAGGTCCGAATGGGGACATGAAAGATGGAGACCTTGCCTGCTTAAAAATTGGTTACCTCATAGACAAGGGATCAGCAACCTTTGGCCGCTGTAAAACTACAACTCCCAGAATGCATACTTGCTCTGCTGTTCTTGGAAATCCCATGGAAGTGAATGGAGCATGCTGGGAGTTGTAGTTTCACAGCAGCTGGAGAGCCGAAGGTTGCTGACCCCTGCCATAGAGAAAAGTCCTCCTTGCAGGACTTCTCTCCACATATTTTTTTTAGGTGGAATCTGTGGCTCCATGTGATGATGTTGCATGGCTACATTAAGTTCAGCAGATCTATTTTTGCCTGACATTTTGCATCACAGTTGTCTGAGCAAAGTTTTACATTCTAGTTGTGTCCCAAGACCTGTTTACAAGGCCTGGGCGCTGACTTGTAGTACTGCTGCCTCCCAACAGGTGGCACTAGAGGCATAACTATTGTGAAAGTGCCATAATGGCGGTACAACCAGAACAGCGAGCAAGCATCCAAAAACTGTATGGAAACCTACAGTATATTTGGATAAGACAAGGATGACTTTCCTCTAGACAAGATTTATACTTGCCAATGACACTTAGGAGTAACTTCTAGATGCACCTCATAAGTTCACCTTGCCATATTTTACTCCATTGTCCTGGTCAGTTATATGGACTCTAATGTAATGACGAATCCAGATGGAGAACCTTCTCCATACACAGTCACCCTTCAATGTTAGAATGAGGGTGCAGATGGAGCACCCTTCTTATTTTTAAAGAGTTTCTCAATCTGTTCCAGATCTATGACTGATCACAACAGCAGACTAAGATACAGTAGTGTGAACCTAACCCAAGTACTGCATTTCAGTAGGTTCTACTGCGCAGCCAAACAGGGGCCCCCAACCTGTCCACATGGTCAAGCCATAAAGCCTGTGTTGTTCAGCATGACGGCCGAGCAAGTGCATTACGTACTTCACACAAGTCTAAGGGAGATGGAGACCCTTGAACAAGAGCCATCTATACCTATAATCCCTCTCAGACTTGCATGTATTGTCCTATGAGAACGCTCAGACATTGTTTTCATACAGATCCTCTAAATGGGGTCAAAATTAGAGATGAGCGAGTACTATTCGAAACTCCCGCTTCGAATAGCACACACCCACAGGAATGAATGGGCGTAGGGGGTTAAGTGGCTGGCCGCCGGCAAAGTCTGCGTGCCAGCTGCTTCCATTCATTCCTATGGGTGCTGGTTATTCGAAATGGCCATTTCGAATAGTACTCTCTGATCTCTAGTGAAAATTATGGGGTCCTCCAGGGTATAGCTGCTAAGTGGTACTCATGGAAAACTGCACATAAAAATCCATTCATCAGGTAACTACAGAGGCTCATTGAGAGTCTCTGGGGTTATGGGATCTGCTCGCAACACTGGCAAACATTGATGAACTGTGAAATAGCCCAAAAATCTTCCAAATCTATCATTGTGGCTCAGAAGGTACGATAAATGTGGCAAATAGATTGCCTGTCTGCGGCATCATTCACACGATAGTGTGCACGGGTCAAGTGGGTGCTGAATTCTTAAAGTAAGACACTTGGATCACATTCTAGCGTCACCTGAGGGCCTTCCGGGGGGGGGCTGAGGATACCTAAAACATGTCTATTGGGCAGCCATTATGAAGCCTTTAGTACAGATAACATGGTCCATAGAGGCCGCAGTGTGGACAGACACGCAGCATACAGCTTATGGCCCTCATCTTGGCAATGGAGCAGGTTCGTGAAAACTGGATATCTATTGGACTTTGTTTCCCACCGCAACCAACCACAGCCTTGCTTTTGTTTTCGATCGTGCTCTAGGAAAATGAAAGCTTGACTGTGATTGGTTACTGTGGGAACAAAAAAAATGGTTTCATAAATCTCCCCCATTGGGCTTCAGTTGTCAAGTAGGCCATTGTTGCCCAAAGCAACCAATCACAGCACAGCTTTCATATTCTCAGCCACTGTGGTAAAATGAAAGCAGAGCTGTGACTGGTTGCTGGGAGCAACAAAGACACTCTTGTACACCCGCTCCAATAACTCTACCCCTACTGAGTTGTTTTTCGCCCCCCAAGCACTGTATTCATATAGAGACATGACATGAGAATGCCAGTGTGAATAAAGCTGTATATCGGATGAGCCAAAGTGAAATAAAACATGATTCACACACTGCAGATGGCGATCTATACATGCTGTATGTATATCCTCCACATGGGCGCCAGAGACCGCTGCCTGTACAATGAGCAGATATACAAGCGCCACATGTGTATTATACAGTTATATAGATATGCAAATCACACATGTAAATAAGCAGTGCGGCCATGTTGGAAGGCCGGGAACACACACGTGACTATGGCAGTGAATGAAGGAATCACGCTGAATACCAAGCAATCAGCGGATTATTATCACTGTGAGGGACAAGATGGCGGCTGGTACAGAAGCTGAAGTTCATTCTCCGACAGTCTATCATTAAGTAATGAATGGTCTGCAGCTGCCATAGTCACTGCTAGGAAGAGACAAAACCACTTGTGCGTTCCTAAGCCCGCTGTTCACACCATTCCCCAGCACGCGCTGTACCGCGCCGCAGAGCTGACTGCTGCTCATGCTTCCCATTACTTACACGGATGACTTTCCAGTCCGGGGGTCATTGAAAGTAGTGGTCTTTGTGTTGTGATCTACAAAGTACTTTACCCCTTCTCGTGTGTACCGAATTTCCCAGCCCTCGGGTAAAGGGTCCTCATTTTGTAAACTGTGGGGAGGGAGCAACCATTAATAAGAAGCCTTTCTAATAACAGCAAGGTTTGACAAATATACACAGATTACGCACTGCCAGTAGTAATGGAAAGAGGATCGCTCAGGTCTCTGACATATCTGATCGCATAGCGCAGATTAACAATTCTTATTGCAATTAACAAGGCTGGAACATCTTTTCTAAAAATTAGGCTGTGTCCTTTTTTCCTCTGTTACTGCTCTGGGAAATATATGAATACATCAATAGCTAAGGCTATGTTCACATCTGCATTGCAGGCTACATCTGGAGACTCCATTGCAGTATATGTGAACAATCGCTGGACCAAAGTCCAATTTTTCCCTCCAGTGGTTTCAGTTTAAAAAAAAAATGTACATCTAGGGGCCACACGGTGGCTCAGTGGTTAGCACTGCAGCTTTGCAGCGCTGGAGTCCTGGTGTTCAAATCCCACCAAGGGCAAAAAACCATCTGCAAGGAGTTTGTATGTTCTCCCGGTGTTTGCATGGATTTCCATCCCATATTCCAAAAAGACATACTGATAGGGGAAAAGATTTGCATTGTGAGCTCTATGTGGGGCTCACAATCTACATTAGAAAGAAAAAAAAAAAAAAAGTACATCTGACAGATAATGGGGTTCATCAGGCACCATAAGAGTCCGCTGTCACAGCGGTCACCCTATCTACACAGCGACATGGATTGGACAATAGAGGATAGGTGACAACCTCAAATCATATACATTCCAGGAGGAATAACAGAGGGTCCTTACAATAAATGCACCAGCACGTATGTACACAAACATGTCAGGAGAGCTGTAGGTCCTCTAACAATGCCAATATACAGCAACCTGCTATATATGCTTAAACTGGGTGTTAGTGGAGTCTGCTTTGGATTTTTTTTTTTTTTTTTTTTTTTTTTTTTTTTTTATTTAAGCCGCCAAGAAAAGGAAACGAAAATGACATAAAAAGTATCCTCCGTTGACAACCCTCCTGGTAACAGCTTGCAATCTGTACTACTAAGGGACAACAAATCCAAATGGGGTCTTGCAGCAAGGATAGGAGATGCAGTAGTTCACATGCCACCAGCATTCGTATGTGCACCCTCTACCCTTTCACAGGGTGAGTCAGTTACACCACTCCAGGAGCCAATATGCCCTTTCCTATTGGGCAAGCCTGTGCCAGGCTCCTGGGATCTGTCCAGCCCCTAGGCACTAGGTTAAGGAAAGGAATGTTAGCTGGTATGGTGGACAGCCAGTAACAGATCTCCTCTAACCAGGCAACATCACATGCATGTTCATAGCAAAAGGAGGAGGAAGTCACACTCCTGGACACAAAGGTAAAGTGCACTTTTACGTGCTGTATTCATAGGGGGGCATTCACACACATTGCACATGACGTGAGCATACCCAACAGGACACAGCTCACAGATTGTGGTATATTATTGAGCCTTATGTGCCAAAAAGGGAAGTAGATGCCCATAGCAATGAATTTTAGTAGTTATAAAATAGAGCAAATCATTGGAGAGAAAAAAAAAAAAAAAAAAAAAAACCTATGAAACCTATTCACTTTGCAATGAAAACTTCAGATCTCTAATTGCTGCTACTTAATGGGAACCATAAAAAAAAAAAAAAAAAAAAAAAATCCCGAACAAACGTCACAAAATCAGATTTCCTCTTCTGTTACCATCCATAAGAGAAGGGCACCATCATATGACCAGGGCAGATTTCTGTGCCCTTCAAAGCATAAAAGCTCCCATTTAACACCAGCAAGCAGAGATCTTGAAGCCAGCGAGGAATTAATATGGATTGTCATGACTGGTAACTAATATTTGGTCTGTCCCAAAAAACCTCCCAGAGGTGACAGGTACTGCATTATTAAAGAATCTCTTCATATACAATCCAACCTCCTCATACGGCCTGGAAGACAAGCTAACCACAAGTCATGTGTACTTTGATAAGGGGAGCAAACCGGGCACCTCAGAGAGCGCTAGTGTTTTGGTTCTGTAAGTGCGCAGCATTGAAGCAAACACCGGGATATCGAAATAAAAGGAAAAGCGTCTCTTCTTGAACATGGAATGAAGCAATGTGATGTGACAGCTCCACCATAGAAGACAATGACAGAAGCAAATAGAGGGGCTTGTCCCTACCCTTGAGTTCGAGGGTCTTCCCACTGGGTAGTTTTCGTGTTGTGATTCACAAAGTACACTCTATCCGTAGAGTCCACTCTTCTTTCTGGAAAACAAATGGTGCCGTGAGTAGTTTTATCAGGCGGCCAGCTTTCAGAGGAATGTAATAATAATGGTGATGTCCTACCCCAGCCTGGTGGTAAAGGGCCCAAGGGATCGTTCTCTGCTGATAACATGGATGCCTGGAATTCAATATGTCACATGTTATTACTAATACAATATACGATATCTCCGGTCTACCAGCTCCAACAGTCTACAATGCAACCAAGTAAAGCTTCATCGGTAGAATAGGAATGAATGCTTGTGTGCGTGTGTGTAAGATACGGCATATCTGACGCTCTGATTAGGAGTTATCTGAGTTTTCATCCATTCTACTGAATGGGCTGAAACGCAAATAGAGAAAGTTATAGGAGCTTTTCCAGTATTCGCCGCTCTTAAATGCGGCACAGACACCTTGCAAAAAAAAAAAAAAAAAAAAAAAAAAAAAAAAAAAATCACACGAATTGCAAAATCTGTCTCCTATTCATTTCAATGGTAAAAAGCTGACTGAAGAATAAGCAGGATACTGTGATTTAGATTATTGCCTCTAAATCAGCTCCAGATTTCAATCAAAATCTGCTCCAAATTCCTCCATGTGAGGTGGAATCCACTGCAAATCCAGCCGTACCAAAATCCATGAATGGGTCTGAATTACCGAGTAGAGGTATCGCTGGTTGAACTGCTGCATAGCTCCCTGGAGTTGATTGCGTTGCGACTGCCACTGCTCAAAATTTCGGACAGACTCCATGGTAGGCCTCTGCCATGTCGTAGTTCTAGTGTTGTGGTCAACATAGTATACCCTACCACGGTCATCAACCCTTCTTTCCCACCTGAAAAGCAAAAAGGAGTTTTTAAAGTTATAAAACTAAATAGAAAAAAAATTAGGCATGCATGCTGCAGAACCTTTTGCCTGTTTAAAGGAGTATTCTGCTTAGATAGGGGAATAACTTGCTGACCTATGGACATCTGACTGCAGAGACCCCTGCTCCTCATGACAACGTGGTTTCATACGCTCAAATTAGTGGCTACTTCCATAGACTTCTGTTGCATGACTGGAAATGCCCAAGTTCTGTACTTGGCTCTCTCCAGCAGTCCCTTGGTGAATGAAGGGAGTGCCAGTGCCGTTCCATTCAGACATTGTACAGCAAGTTGCCATCCCATTGTGTGAAGGGAATACCCCTTTAAGTGAAGGTATCACCGTACAGGACTTGCCAGGTGAGGTTTTTTTTTTTTTTGGTTTTTTTTTTTAAATGTAGATTGTGAGCCCCACATAGAGCTCACAATGTATTGCCAGGTGAGGTTTATAAGGCGCCTGGTTCTCTGGATAATGCAGCACAGACTGCAATCCTGCTGCAAAAGATCTACTGAAATCAATAGGAACCACAATAGGAGTGCTGCCACCATTACATCCGGCACAATGATTCTCTTAAAACCATAGATGCGCTTTGCATATATAAAATATTTAAAAGGGGCTTTACATAAACATCTGGTAACTCAAAAGCAGTGGTCCCATCTTTAAGACTCACAGGATTGCTTAGCACTTCCTATAATCCTGTAGATTTTAATGCGAAGGGCACACACAAGGGTGACGACCTCTCCATTGAATTCCATGAGGACAGAAGCCATCGTAAATAAGTAGCGAGGTCATGTGATCTCTACTCTCCCAGTAAGTGATGGTGTGACGTATTGTTAGAGATGAGCGAGTACTGTTCGGATCAGCCGATCCGAACAGCACTCACGCATTGAAATTAATGGACGTAGCCGGCACGCGGGGGGTTAAGCGGCCGGCGTCAAAGCGGAAGTACCAGGTGCTTCCATTCATTTCAATGCGTGCGTGCTGTTCGGATCGGCTGATCCGAACAGTACTGGCTCATCTCTACGTATTGTCACTTTCGTCATGTCCTCTGGCTACATGACCACACTATTACAGGTATACTAGTACATAGTTTACAACCTTAAACCGTATATAAAGGACTCACCCAGGTGGTAAAGGCTGTGGTCGTTCCCATGTCGTAGTTCTTGTGTTGTGATCAACGTAATAGGTTCTGCCGTGGGGATCCTTTCTCTGCTCCCATCTGCAATGAAAGGGTTAATGGATCGTTAGATTCTGTAAACCAAACATTTAATGAGAAATCTTATACTATAGGAGAAAGTAATCTGTAAGGAGCCCCATATATGACCAAGTGACAAACACCCATGTACAGTGCGATCATAGACCTTGCATGAATCCAAATGCACATGGCTTGATAGTGGAAGCAATGTGGGTGTATATGGTGACAGCCGTGTGTTTTGCAACCTGAAGTGAATTCGTATGAGGTGTCTACGACCATGTTGTACATGACAGGTAAGTGTTGTCATGGGAGTTTCTCTTCACCTTTGTCTGGGCTTGTATTAATAACTATATAAGGTGTAATGTACACATAAGGGTAGGGCTCCTTTATGGCTGCATGGCACTGGTGCTTATATAAGCGGCTACTGCCTCACTGCAAAAGGGGAGACAAAATCACCTGATCACCTCGGGGCCTCCTTCCTAATAGGGCATATGGACAGGAGCTGATCCCAACCCCTTTAAAGAGGACCTGCACACAGACCGGTGAGGTGCTGGATAACACTTATACACATTGGAGGTGCATTTTATGTGCTTGAAATACTTTGATCATGTTCAGGCCATGCACAGCCATAAACTGCAATCTATACTTTGCCAAGGGGGCCAATCAATATTTACTAAGTGCGGCCGCCCCGGGATATTCAGGAGCCCGCTCATTGGCATGGAAGCTGAAGAAGTGGAGACAGGACACAGAAGGGTCAAGTCTTTCCTTAATTCCATGGGTGATTCAAGCCTAGACATATCACTGGGGTTCAAGTGCACCAAAGACTGACACGGTCTCTAATTTAGGAATGTGTTTCAGTGTCACAGGCCCCCTAAACCAATGACAGGTCAGAATGTCTTGTAAGTGGATTTCCCCTTTAACTATCTCATCTTAGAATTGCTGTACATATAATGCGTCCATATAAGAGGACTATATCTTCATACTTTATTATCAATCCACCTCCTGCCTGCTCTGTTATCATTACTCAGAACCTCAAGGCCCATTTTCTTACGGTAGGGATATGTTGCCCATTAACACTGGGGCAAATTTATTCAGACTGGCGTATCGTACCTCCTAATAAATGGCACAGAACAAAAATCTAGGAACTGGAGTAGTTGTGAGTCTACAGCGCCTATGCAGACTGTCATCTCCATTGTTACAGACTACAAACCAATCCTGTGTAGTCTGAAGTTAGTCACCTGTCTGCTACATTTTGCCAATCCACTGAATACATGCCAAAAAGAAAAGAATCAGGATTTGTCTGCAGCCGAGAACCATGCACATACATACACTATGTGATCAAAAGCATCCAGACACCCCAAAAAACATACGTTTTTCATATTAGGTGCACTGTGCTGCCACCTACTGCCAGGTATTCCATAATCAGCGACCACAGTAGACATTAGACATCGTGAGAGAGCAGAATGGGGCGCTCCGCAGAACTCACGGACTTGGAACGTGGTCAGGTGATTGGGTGCCACACATCACGCAGGTCAATGCCAAACGACGCCTCGCTTGGTGTAAGGAGCGTAAATATTGGACGATTGAACAGTGGAAAAACGTTGTGTGGAGTGACGAATCACGGTACACAATGTGGCGATCCGATGGCAGGGTGTGGGTATGGTGAATGCCTGGTGAACGTCATCTGCCAGCGTGTGTAGTGCCAACAGTAAAATTCAGAGGCAGTGGTGTTATGGTGTGGTGGTGTTTTTCATGGAGGGGGCTTGCACCCCTTGTTGTTTTGCGTGGCACTCTCACAGCACAGGCCCACATTGATGTTTTAAACACATTCTTGCTTCCCACTGTTGAAGAGCAATTCGGGGATGGCGATTGCATCTTACAACACGATGGAGCACCTGTTCATACTGCACGGCCTGTGGCGGAGTGGTTACACCACAATAACATCTCTGTAATGGACTGGCCTGCACAGAGTCCTGACTGGAATCCTATAGAACACCTTTGGTATGTTTTGGAATGCCGACTTCGTGCCAGGCCTCACCGACCTACATCGATACCTCTCCTCAGAGCAGCACTCCGTGAAGAATGGGCTGCCATTCCCTAAGAAACCTTCCAGCACCTGATTGTACGTCTGCCTGCGAGAGTGGAAGCCGTCATCAAGGCTAAGTGTGGGCCAACGCCATAGTGAATTCCAGCATTACCGATAGAGGGCGCCACCAACTTATAAGTCATTTACAGCCAGGTGTCCGGATACTTCTGATCACATAGTGTAGATCTGCCAATGTGTTCTATATTGAGTATCAGGACATTTTCAGTCTTTCAATATGACTTGAGGCCTATCGGCTTACATACGCAAACACGGCCACCTAAGAATCTATGTCATAGTATAGCAGGGAATGATGCAAGTCCTGAATGACGTGGAAACCTGAACTTCGAGGGCTCTCCTGGCAGTCTGCCCTACTAAATGCTTGCATTTCCCAATGCTGGAGCACCTTTACTTAGAAAGCTACCTGGTACCATTCCTCTGTTATTGACCCTCAAAATGTATGACTAATTGACAACAGGGTGTCGTTAAGGGGGTGTATTCTACATAGTCTAATACCGGCAGCAGAGATTGGGCAGGGTCATTGTCTATGGGACACAACCACAATGGGCATCACCCAAATATAAACTTCTAGGAGGAATAACTCAACATGGCGATTCCCAAAAAGATGCACTAGAATTATAATTTACAGCTAATATAGATGTATCAGGACAAATACCAGGTGAAAAAAGAATCAGCCTCAGTGAGACACCAGTAGAAGCAAATATACTGAATAATGAAGGGAAGATTGCAGAAAACGTGTGTAGAAACCTAGGTGCTAAGAAATCAATGCTTATACGACATGGTCATAAATAACAGCAGTAAACCAGGATGGTTACAGCAGATCATGGGTTAATGAACAAGATCTTGCAGGATGCAATAAAAAGAGCGACCGCAGGGAAACCTCCTATGACTAGTGAGCGGAGGAGCGCTGCACTGCAGACATTGCTGTAATATCAGTGACAGAGCGCTCTTCTGGGATCATTGACACGTTACAATAGCTCAGCCCTTCAGCGTACCCAGGTGGCAGAGGCTCAGCAGCGCTGCCAGGCTGCTGTCTCACAGGATCCACTGAGGCTGCCACAGACGACTGCCTGGGCTTTGCAGCGTCAGGACTGGAGCTGCCAGCAGCAGGGGATGACACAGAGTCCGTAGCCCTTGCAGGTTCAGGAGCAGTGCTAGTAGTCGGCACGCCGCCTTCAGAAGTGGTACTTGCTGCGGTGTCTGATGTGTTAGTCGTAGAGTCCATGCAATCTGATATGAGGGATCCCGCAGGAGCGGCTGCAGCGTCATGGCAGGACGTGTTATTGGCTTCGGATGCAGCAGCTGTGCCATTAACTGGAAGAGAACAATAGTCCGCATCAGAAATGGAGCAAAATAAATCATCCAGTGTATGTGCAGTCCATCTGGATGTACACCGCAACATGGCAAACACAGCACAATGTGGATTCAATAAGCCTATAAAAGCTGCTTCCTAGCTGGCTGTATGCGAGACGCCTTCTCCTGTGCTAGTCCGCATAAGATGAAGATTTAGGACTTGAGAGGATCAAGCCTAAAGTTAGGCGCTTAAAGGGGTTGTCTGGGACTAAAATACTGAGTGCTGTGGCCGCTTCACTACTGACTAAGAACAGTGCCGTACAGTGTATAGTGGCTGTGCATGGTATTGCAGCGAATAGTATTGAGCTGCAGCATAGTCATGTGACCAAGAGACGTAAAGTCACTGGTCTGAGCTCAATATGATAGTCCCACACAACCACGTTAACCTGTACACATAAGGGCAGAGTTGTCCAAACTCGCCTGTCTTGGCAGCACCAGCCTGATATTTTATGTGCAAGGCGGTGTGTCAATTATACTTGGGTTAAAGAAGGGTCGGGCATGTTACATTTCAACATGCCTAATCCTTTGTTCCTACAAGTAGTCAGTCATTAAAGAGGTTAAGCAGCAGTTTGTTCTTTCCCTATTGAAAACAAACCTACTTAGCCAAGTGTGCATGTGTAAGCAGGTGTAGGGAGGAATAACTGGTAGCGACAGTTACACAGCAACTATAGATTTGATGTTTCGGCCTAATACGAAGTCACAGAAAAGTTCAAAAGACAAGTGCTGTCAGTTTTGGTGCCCGATATACTATTTAGGCTCTGTACTGTCAGGAGGGCGGTGTCAGACAAGGGGTGCGATTCTGAGCTCGGACGCCGGCTGCCTCCGATTTCCTGCCTGGCCCTCTCCTGATCAGAAGTTATGACGACAGCAGAGCGGGATGTGCCACACTATGTCTGTACACCCCACAAAAATGATGGAGATTACAGAAACCGTATGGCACAGCCCGTTTGCCCGATTTCATAATTCCTAGCCTGGTGGTCAGGACATTGGACGCATATTCCCATCACCACCATGACTGGCTAATATGGGGATACCCCTTTAAATGTATAATGACTAGAGATGAGCGAGTACTATTCGAAACTCCAGTTTCGAATAGCACACACCCCTAGGAATGAATGGACGTAGCCGGAACGCAGGGGGTTAAAGGTTGGCAAAGTCTGCGTGCCGGCTGCTTCTATTCATTCCTATGGGTGCGTGCTATTCGAAACGGCCCTTTGGAATAGTACTCGCTCATCTCTAATAATGACGTGTCAGAAACTTTTCCTACAAATCTATATATCAATCTGCTCTATAATGTAACAGATTTAAGGGTTAACTGTGTTCACACCCCATAAGGGCATATGGATCCTTCCCACAGCTTATGTATAAGAGCACAGGGGCCGACAGCTCCATATGTCCCCGCCATGCTGTGATGTCTTTGTACGCTAAGGCCTCGTGCACACATCAGGAAACCCGCATCCCCAGCTCTCTGTAACCACACCAATGTGTGCTAATCCTCATCACATGGGAATGTTAAAGAGCAAGAATTTTAAGCTCGTCGGGGACATATTTTCGTTGTTGGCGACACAAAGGAGCACAGGAAAGCAACTCCCGATGTGTTATGACTGGAACCGTCCCATCATTCCCTTTAACTCTGATTCAGTGGTGTATTTCACTAGGGGAGAACCAAGAACCGAAACAAAAAGAGATGAAAAGAGTTTCCTGTTTGTGCTCCTGATCGGTGGGTGGTTGTGAGTCATGACTGCGGTACAGTAACAGACACATATAGTATATTATATACAGAACAGCCCCCACACCCATCCTTACAGATCCCTATAGAAATAAACCAGCACGCTTCCACTCTATACAGTGAAGCATCTGCCCCTGAATGGGTTAAACGGGGCCAGGCACATAAAAGCTTGACGCTGTAAGCTGAGCCTTTCGAGTTCACAGTCTTGTGACACAGACTTGTCCCGAAGCCAAGATGAGTATATTGCATAACACGTCCCGAAAGCGCTCCATATTCATTTACTACATACGCGGACTCTTCACGGCGCATATCAATGAGACGCCTTCACTCGGCGCGGCTGGACGGGGTAGTCGAGTGTATAAGTGAGGAGTCAGTGCCTACCAGTTCTAGTGCCAGCCTGTGCAGTAAGTGGATTTGGTGCTGGTGTATTTTTGGGTCTGGCTGCAACGTGAGAAGGGGAGCGAGCGCCATCTCCATTTGCCATTTGTGCATTAAAGGCATTCTGCTCGGCGTAACTGGATGTGGTTTCATTAGCTGTCCCGTTGGGAACGTCACTAGAAGATCTTCAAAGGGGATATAAAAGAACAATATTAATTTACATAAAGTGATCCGTAAATAAACAAAGCCGAGCTGCACACGGACGCGGGCTCTAAGTTTACACGCCAGAGGAGACCATTTAAAGGGGTTGTCCCACAACACCTAGCCGCAGAATAATAAGCCTCTAATCGCTGAGTGGTCCCGCCACTGGGATCCATGTGGATCACAACAATGGGGTTCACCTTGTCCCCCACTTTAACTGGGTGACCGTAAACACATCTATGAGACTGATGAAGATAACCAAGTACTGTACGCCACTATCTCCATCAGTCCTATAGAGTTGCAGTAGACACCAAAGAGTCGGGGCCGTATTCTTAAAGGGGCTTTCCAAGCTCAAAATACTGATTAATTATCCCAAAGATCGGTCACTAAAATCTAAAGCTCTGTGAGGGTCCGACGCCTGGCACCCCCACCGAACAGCTGTTCTCAGCAACTGTTACAGAGAATGGAGCAAGAAGAAGACAGTGCTGTTCTCTGTGTAGTGGCCTAACCAAGTCCCTGCAGCTTAGCTCCTATTCAAATGAATGGAAACTGATCTGCAGTACCTGATCTGACCACAACACAGAACAGAGCCATCTGCTTCCTGCTCCATTCTCTAACAGCTGATCGATGGGGGTGCCGGGTGTCAGATGCCCTCTATTCAGCTATTGATGACCTATGTTTAGGATAGATCATCAATATTTTTAGCAGAGAAAACCAGAAGGACCACCAATGATCAGCGCTTATTACCTACCGGGCAGGTAGTTCATAAGTTGTTATTGTGGGGAAACCTCAACATACATGGCCATTTATGACCCCATTATTTTCTATGTATATAGCGACACAGCGAGTCTTACTGTACCTTCATATGTCTGGAAATTCATACGCTGCACGCTCCATGGCACACTGTATTACAGAGGTATTATTCTCTATTAGAGATGAGCAAACACTGTTCGGATCAGCTGATCCGAACAGCACGCACCCATAGAAATGAATGGAAGCACCTGTGACGCTGACTTTGCCGGCAGCCGGCCGGCGTCACAGGTGCTTCCATTCATTTCTATGGGTGCGTGCTGTTCAGATCGGCTGATCCGAACAGTGTTCGCTCATCTCTATGGGATCAGAAAATCTCAAACAATTGGTGGTGCGGTCATACGAAGGTACAGGGGACTGTGCTGTCAGTATAGTCTCACCCTAAAAATGACTTCCCAGCCACTGGTATGTAAACAAAGACACCACACGGGAAAGCAGACATCACGTAATAATGAAACTGATATGACAAAACTTGCAATGTCCTAATGGTGACAACAAGGTGACAGATATTAGTACTTGTACAAAATGTCACTTCCTTTACATAATTTTAGAACATTCTTCCAACCTGACAAGCCCGGCAGAGAGTGCACATGCTCAGAGTAACACGGCAGACATATTTATAGTATATATAGGGTGCATCGTATTTCCCCAAGACGACACATGCCAAGTTAAAGATATGGAGCAGGTACTGAACAACGGTATACTGCATGTTACATAGCTCTTAGAAAGCAATATACACAGACCTTCACCAGATGTCAGATCCCTATTGATGTAGGGATTGTAAAGAGGGAATATCCTAGCAATGTGCCATCACTAGTGTTGGATATACAACTGAATCTAGTGCCCGATACTACAAGCAGCCGTGACTCCACATACCCTGCTGTAACATCTGGCAGACATTCTCCTCCATTTACACGGATTGCATCTCCGTTTTGCTGGATTTCGACTAGAAATACAAAGAAAAAAAAAAGTGAAAGGTTTATGCGTGTGCACATGCGGCGATGGCGTCTGAGACGAGTATTCGCGCACATTACTTACTGGGTGCTGGGGTGGTGGAATTACATGCTGCAAGGGACTCTGGTTCTACACTCAACCCATCCAAGATGACCGTCAGCTCGCCAGTTTGGACTGTGCCATGCTTGCCTTCTAGTGACAGCTTCAGTTGCTCTTTTACTTTTTCCACTAAAGGGGGGAGAGGGGAAAAAAAAAAAAAAAAGTTACACACATGATACAGCAGTCAGCCCCTCCAGCTTTGACTATAAACATACAGTACATTCGGATTGGCCCAGCAGTGACTATATCCATATAGAGAAGGGAATATAGTGCCTGCCGCTGGCATATCTGGAGGGATTATACACAACCAAACATGTATATCTAATGTGGATGGGTTGCTTTAGACAGACCAAACCCCTTTAGATTCATGTTGAATGAATTTGCCAATTTCAGGGCCGTGAAGGCAAACCCATGGCACAGGTGCCAGAGTTGGCACTCCGAGCCCCCTCTGTGGGCACCCATCTATGGCACAGATTGTACTGTGTGGGGGCCACCATGGAGTAGCGCCCGTGCACTGTCTCCCTGTTTACATCTTGGGAGACAGATTTGCATATCCGTCCCATGATCCCTTGCAGTGGAGTGACTATGGCTGTATAAGTCTCCACTCACCTGAATAGATGGTCTCTCCCTAAGTATAGACGTTATCCCCATAATCCACCAATAAGAACACAATAGTGGAGGTTACAACAACAGGACGTACATGGCTTGTAGCTAACCTAACACCATAACTAAAAGTCGGCCAACCTGCTGAAATAGCAAGACTGGCTGCTGATCTCATGTGTATGGCGGCTTCCCCACCGTCCCATAGTGGCAGATCTTAGGGGAAAAACTATTTGGAATAAGCCAACCCTTGCTGCCTGTAAAATAAGTCCACAGCGGCTTACTCTGGTCTCCCCGTTGAGCAGTTTACGGTGGAAAGTATACAAGTATCTCAAGTGAATGGTCGGCTTTATAGTCTGCTGGGGATCTGAGCAAAACACTATGTATGATCCTGCAGCAGGCTGGGGAGGGAAGGAGTGAAAAATAGAACATGCTTATTGGGATAGGCCTCTGTCTTCTAGGGGTCTGACAAGAACAGGGGTACCAGAGTCTCCTATGTGATGGAGTAGGAGTGTACATGTGTGATCACCACTCCATTCACTGCCATAAAACTGACCATACTGAATTCCTGAATCTCCATCTAGAAGTGAATGGAGTGCTGGCTAAGCATGTACACTACCATGTCATCATATAGGAAATATGAGGACCCCCATTCTCTTCATCACTGAGGATATTACCTCTGTGACCCCTTGGAAAAATCCCTTTAATAAATTTGCTATATAAACATCTATTTCTTTAATTTAATTCATCCAGCCAACAAATTCCCCAAAGTTTATGGACAAACCAACAAAATTTCACACTGCATAAATGAGGAGGCATTTGAGCCAGCGGGGACGTCTTAAACCGCAGTGTCCGCAGCTGAATCTGAGGCAAGATCAGGCAGAACGGATATTTTTAAGAATCCTGCTCCAATCTCTGGTCGGAGGAGGAATCTGGTGAAGATTTTGTGGCGGAACCAGATTCTAAAATCAGTGGCCAATTCCGCAGTGTGAATAGCCCCCCAATACCCGGCTGAATTTCCTGCATCCCCAAGTGTTCCATTGCTCATACCCGGCCATTAAAATCCCACGCCCGCTACTTTCTCAGCAGCTGTCACTTACATTTTCTATTATGCGTTTCCAGCGCTTGCCTCAGGTCCACAACGGTTTTGCCAAGCAAAGCATCAGCTTTCAATGTATGGTGACTCCATACTTTAAATTCAAGTGTAGTTTGTGGGGTTACCTTCCTAGAAATACAATGGAAATAACAATTAGACAATACAATAGGAAGAAGATACATAGAAGACCCCATGTACACGGCATAGGATAGTGGGCAATGATATCACAGATGTACTACACAGGCAGAGGACTGGACTCCACTTGGGACATTTGTGACCTCATATCCTGTATTGCCAGGTCTATCTGCAGCTATAAATAGGTTTGTACCAGCCCTTTAAGTCGTAACTAAACTGTGTGCCTGACAAAGGGGCCCAAGCAGCCTCGAAAATCTTTCCTATTACACTGGACACAACTTTCTAAGTTTTCAAGTGCCTGATATATAACAGTTTCACATGACCCTCCCCCCCCCTCATGTTCTGTTCATTACAAACAATCCCATACATCATACACAGTGTGAAGCTCCCAATAGCGGCAGCAAAGAAAAGAGGAAAGAAACGGGATTCCATAGAAAGGAGCCAAAATTTCTTAACAAAAGTATATTATATATATTTGTGACATTAAAAAAAAGCTGCCAGAAATCACAAGATGTAATCATCTTGGTGGAATTATTAGGTTTGTAGCCATAAAGTCCGGCTCCTTGTAAGACTAAATATGTCAGGAGTGCCCAGTAGCTAGGGGCTAGGTGGGGACTCCTAGAACATGCCCTGGATAACATGCACAGTATCCAAGAAGTGCAGCCACCTGTTCCAGATTCTCAAGAATAGATCTAATTTCTTAGGGGGCGTTCACACTACCGTCAGTGTCCGACAGGTAGTGTCCGCTCCTAGTGTCCGTTCAAAATCTGGCAGGGACATTAGGAGCGGACACTAGCTGTGTCCGTGACACTTGTCATTCATTTAAATGGCGATCGGGTGCGTTCTTTTGCACTCCGTGCCCTTCCTTCACTGTCCGCATGTAAAGATGTCCGACCTTTCAAGCGGACAGAAAAACCCGACATGTCACCTTGTGAATCAGAGCCTCTGTTGCAGACATATCGCCATTCTTGTCATTTTAAACATGAGATCTTTGGAGCACTGAGGGCATGAGCACTTACCTCACTGGAGCATTGACCACGCCCTCATTGTTTCAAAGAGCTCATTTACATATTGGTAAAACCGGCAGTACCTCAGCAACAGAGGCTCTGATATACAGGGGAAAGACACAGATTCAGGTGACCTGTGGGGTTCTAGTGTCAGACACATTCATAAAAATTGAATCCATCAGGAACACTAAACCCCTGGTCCAATTTATGGGTGGTTTAGTGTCCCAAATTCTATATCAAATCCCTCGTGCTGGCAGAGTTTATCAATTAAGCCAGAGACTTACACCTTGGCCCCGGAGTGAAGCCGGGTTGTACGCCCTCAGCTTGCCTGGAGAACTGCGCATGCGCCAGGAGCACCAGAGAGGAGTCTGATGAAAATCATCGGACTCCTCTCCCAGCTCTATAAGGATTTGCGGGTGGTTTAGTGTCCCAAATCGACCCGACAGGTTCCCTTTAACGTTCCTACTATTAGCCCTGTTATTTTTAAAGAGAGTTTCCTTTAAATATCCTAGAAGAATACTTGGACTACAAGGAGAGAGACCCACACACTGCAGAGAAAGCCCCACAACGCTCCCTAAAAATGGCACGTACACAGTTAACTGTTCCTCCCATCTTGGATTGCTGGAACTGCTCGCTTTCGCTGTCTTCTTGGTTTCGCCATCAGCAGCTAGTTCTGTGTAGACGGTTCCAAACCAATTCTTCTTCCTTTTCAGTTTGGCACAAGACACTAAAAAGAAAACAAGTGCAGGCGCTTTAATACTGGGTTACATTGCACATTGGAAGAATACAGAATTCTCCTGTGGCCGGCAATATTCAATTCTTCAACATCACACCTCACATTATGTAGTCATTTACTCGACTCATCACTTCTTAAAGGATCTATCACCTCCCCCAAACATTCAGCTGACAGTGCATACGTCTGGTGTGTAGGTCACACTTGTAAATGTATTGAAACTTTGTAGTCTTATGCAACAGAGGCAGCTGGTGCCTTGGGGGTGGGCCTTAATCCCAGGAGCACCGCCCCTGCTGATCAGTTTGGATGATGTCAGTCAGTGTAAGGATCAACTCACTGTACAGGAGATTATAGGGATCTAAGTGGCAAGTGCAATGTTCCCAGAGCTGAAGGCCCGCCCCCAGTGCACCAGTTGCCTCATTTGCATAAGACTTAAAGTGACATACATAGAGGTATGGGGTCATGCTTAGGGGAGGTGGTAGACAATTTGACAATATAACTTTTGGTCTCATTTTCTACTATGGTATCAGTCATATACGTAAAAGATATTTCTAGCGATATGGAATAACGTGTGCAGCCGAAATCCTTCTAGGCAGCCCTGTAGACTCCGCAATCCAATAAGGTGTTAATAGCCGGAGCGTGCACGGCGCTATTACACTCTTGTATCTGCCTGAGCTTTTAGTGTAAGTCTAAGGGCAGCGTGAACTGTGTTGTAACAAGTCTCCAATGATTCAGTCTCTGCCGGTAGCAGTATAAAGGCAGCTGCCAAGTCAAACAGGGGTGGAGATGGGATCAGGAGTCTGGGAGATAAGGGACTGCCGAGGATCTACTTGTTACCAGTGACGCTACAAAGACGTTCTCGAGAAATCCTGTCTACCATATGGAGTAAATAAAAAAAACGCCTAGAGTGGGTGAGCCTGGAGGGCCTGGCACTTCCATACAGTGCAGCAGACATATGTCAATCCATATGGCAGATCTTCCATAACACGAGATATAAAAGCTCACGTTACAGTACTGTGCTCTATAGTCTTACGTCACGTTCGCACATTCAGGATTTTGTCACATTGAAAGAATCTGGTGACGTCTCTCCGGTGATGTAAATGACTGGGGAATAATCACAACCCCATTCACATGCTATGGAAAAAAATAAATCCTGCACAGAATAATGGAGGGGCGGCACATTTTAGGTTAAGGTCACACAGAGTGAAACCGCTGATGAAGATCTGAATGTCCACAATGACAAAGCTGCCAAAGGCAGGGGCAACATGGTGGCTTGGTGGTTAGCACTGTAGCCTTGCAGCGCTGGAGTCCTGGGTTCGAATCCCGCCAGGAACAACATCTGCAAGGAGTTTGTATGTTCTCCCAGTGTTTGCGTGGATTTCCTCCCCCCAAAAAAAATCTGGCAAATCTGAGGCAGCTAACCCACAGGGGAACGCGGTATACCCCATGGCCTCAGTCTAGATTTTGCATTACTGCCATGGATTCAGATAAGAATAACCAGCAGTGAATTAGGAAATTTAGCCTCAGATTTCTGCCTTCTTTGAAAGATTCAAAGTGGATATGTCCCAACCAGTGTCTAAACATGGCCTTAAAGGGATTGTCCAGGATCTGAACAGTTTTAATACTGACCCATCAACTGTGGACCTAAACCCATCCTAACCAGCTCCCCACCCCGCCACCCATACTCAGCCTGACCTCAGCCAGGTGGTGACAGCACGTCAATGGGCGCACAGTCCATCGCCAGTAACGCCTACATTCAGCCTGGCAAAACTGCAGGAGTTCGAGGTTGTAACATTACCGCCCAACTATAGTCCTGATGGTCCGCAGACAATATGGCTGGTTTGTGATCAAACTTGCACCCAATTTCCTACCAGCGCACCCCCTACACCTATAGCATTGCTGTATCCTTTAGGCCTGATGCATTTTGCCCTCGAGACCTCGCAGTACAATATAAGGACTTCTTACACAACCATACAGTGGAATTTTCTCACTGAAATTATTGATGTATGTAAAGCTTTCCTCAGTCACATGGACAATATAAGAGCGGTATTCTTCTTACCAGAAATAGGACGCCTTTAGGGAATCCCAATAATGTCATGTCATCTCATTTTTGGCACTAAACATAAGACACTTACACGAAATATCCATGAGACCTTGTGACTGATGCTAGGCTGGCCATAGGCTAGCCAACGTGCCAATATAAATATACCTGCACCCACTGGTGAGAGTTGGGTGGAACCGGAGCCAAATTTCAGTCAAACAACAACAAGGCTCTGGTACCAAAATGATGAGAAAGTGGTGGGCAGAGGCGGCCGAATTAGGAAACAGACATCTTGGCTGTGATAAGCGGCGCGGCTAAAGGGTAAGAGGTGATTTTATTTGCAGGATATGAGGCTGCAAAATTTACTGAGGAAATTATGTCACAAACATCTGATTTCCTGAGCGCTCGCTAAATTGTACATTAATCCACGAGATTATTTTTCTAACTTTCTGCAAAAGGATGTCACAGCGGAATATGTGGAACAAAGTTTCCATGTTTGCCCTTGGAGGAATAAAAACCTCTGAAGAGGAGAAGTTTTCAGCCAAGGTCTGGGCAAAGGTCCAATAACGAAACAAGAAAAATAAATAAAAAAAAATCTAAGGTGTGAAACAGGACGTCAAGGGGTTAATGAAAGGATCCCATATTTTTAAAGAGATCCTTCTACCACCCGCCAACATTTTGTAACCTTGAACAGCTGTCATACCACCAATTCCAGCACCGTTAGGCTGTTTTGTGTAGCCCCGACCCCTCCTGAGCAATAGTTCCTGGTAGCTTCAGCACCCAATATGATAGTTAGGCTCTCTACAGTCAGGTGGGCAGTCCTGGTTTGGAGCAAATTGTCAGATGGGTGGTCTCAGGCCATCTGTTCCAAACCAAGACTGCCCACTTGACCGTAGAGAGCCCAATTAGCATATTGGGTGCTAAAACTAACAGCACCGATTGCTCAGGAACAGTCGGGGTCAGAGAAAAAAATTCCAACCTCAACATGATCAGTGTCTATGGAGGATAGAAAGAGTTGAGGTTGGTAGAGATGGTGAAAACTCCTCTATCCTAGGAGAGCACCATGCCACTGAAACGTGATATAAGATATTGAGTGTGGTCTGCAGGATGTAGCACTGCCTGAATAAAGTGGTCTTACAGAGTACCAATTACTTCTGAAACATCATTGACATGGCACCTGAATCCTCAAGGTCAAACCTTTAAAAAAATTTTGACGAGACCACAAAATGAATGAGAAAAAGTAAACAGCCAAGCATTCTGCCCCATCAATGGAGTTCAAGTGCCCTTGGAGAGGTGGGGACAGGAGTGACCAGGCTCACAGATTATATCTAGGAGTCTGTAGATTCTCTGCTCACTTCTTCTAGGACAGCTGATCACACCTGAAGAAGCTCAGCACTCAGCCCTATACATTGGCCCTTTCATTTCAGTGATCAGTGGAGAACCAGCACCCGGACTTACCTTATAAAAAAAAAAAAACTTCTAAACAAGTCACTAAGAAATGTCAGATGTTAAACAGATTTTCAGAGACTATCAAAAGAAAAATGTCCATGTAAACGACTTGCAGAATCCTCACTACAGCCCTTTCAGTACCTTTCACACAGTGATAGAGTTTCAGTTCATTGGCTTTGAGATGTAAAAAGTCACACTTGACCGTCCCAGAGGGCAGGAATGACGAAGGTTAGCAAGGTCGAGTATGGAGGTATGTAGAACAAGACAGCCCCTTCCTCTAATCCAGACCTTCACTATGACAAGTAACACTGTAAACTGTATGTCCAGCAATATATCTGACTGTCAGTAGGGAAGGAAGGAGTATTTCTATTGTAAGACAAGTCGGTCTATTAGTTGGTATTTTTTCCTTTCCACTGGGTTTGGCAAGTACAACAGTAAACTCAATGAACTTCTCTTGTATCAACCACACGATATAGTCATGACAAACACCTCCTGCTTGTGAATATGGAGGCCGGAGAAGTACAGAAAGGCTAAGCCTAAGAGGCCACTTCATATAAGGACTGTACAGAGACCTTTCCCAGAAGATGCTCATATCGGAGGGCCTTTTGACCCGCTAATCCTTTGGAAGAGTCACTAGGGTAAGTTCACATGGAGTTTTTTGGACCGGAACCTGAAGCGGAGGCCACCTCAGGTTCCGGTCCAAAATACAGGTAGCTGCGACTGAATGCAGATGCACTGCACCGGCATCCAGTCAGGCACTCCACTCCGGATTAGGCCCAATGAATGGGCCTAGTCGGGAGAAGGGAGTATCTTCAGGCCGAATCACGAGGCGAAACGGCCTGAAGAATGAGCATCTTGCTTCTTTTTCCAGGAGCTGGAACAAACCTGACCGGCTCCCATTGAAATTAATGGGAGCCGTCTTTTTGCTCAGGATTTTGAGGTGGGTACGGCCTCAAAATCTTGGCCAAAAAAAAAAAACACTCAGTGTGAACTTACCCAAAAAGCGCTTTCCCGTATTTGTTTAGAGCAGCTTCACATGGTGACAATCGGGATTTACTGGCTTGAGGCTCCACTAGAAGCTTCCACCACACATTTAGTTAAACGTTGTCTATCAAAAAGAAGGGCACCATAAATGGAAACCCAATGCACCCCACTACAGATAATGGGATTCATCAGGCACAGTCGGTGTCCATCTTATGGCGGATGTGGCACGGCCATCAGTTTCATAGTCTGGCTCCTATAACTAGGCAGAAGAAATATTAACCCAAGTGTGAACTTAGCCTTACATGCCCAGACTGACTGATGGATTTGTGCCATTGGTCAGTATTTTGCTAAACCTACAACAGATATCAATATTTTGATATCAATAAGGCCCAACCTAGAAAATTCACAGCCATATTGGGTAATACATGGAGCCCAGACTTAGAGCATGAAGGATTTGTCAGGGCTTGGTGTGAATGGTCTTGAGCATGGTCGCCATTCTCGTACAGCGGACAGCACTGACTGTACGGCTTCTTTATAAAGCCACATAACTCCGCTCATGTAACGTTTAATGAGTAATCTGAAGATTAACAGCTCACAATAGGAGCCATTGTTCCAGAACATACAGATCCGTGTAGAAGGATTTGGGTTCATAAAGGCATTAAAATCAATTTAGCTTATTGTTATCATCCTGGAAAACACCCGCTCCATTCCTGAGGTTCCTGAATGTTTGACTAAGACTGGCTTTACATTTACCAACACTCACGTGGAGGGCTGAATGTGACCTTTACTGGCAAACAAGGAGCATATACAGTAATCCTCAGGACCTCTGGAGAAATGGACAAGAACTACGTATACACAGTATGGCCAGAACCGGACCATGGCCGGACAGGTGATAAGTGCCAGACTGTGGGTGTCCGACCACTAGGAGAGTCAAGAAGAGGAACCGGAGCGCCCCTAGATCCTACACTGCAGCTAAGAGGAGCCTAAAATAAGTAGTCAAGCAGCACCCTGCCAATCCAGTCACCATCTATGGCATTGGGAAACCGGCCATCACCAATAACTTGCACCCATTGAAACCCCTCCTAGCCAGGGTCTCGCAGCTGGTCTACATGGGGTGACGAGTAGATTCAGTGGGGTTCCCAGCAGTCAATATAGCTGGGGCATAAATTGTAGCCGACCCTAGTGTATAATCGGTAATGAGACCCCATTCCCACCTTAGGCCATATAGAACATTGGTACAGTTTATGTGGCAAAGGGACCATTAGTGGTCCCTCCCCAAGGCTCAGGGCCCAATAGTGACCACTGCCACTGTACCCCCTACAGCTATGCTACTTCATTTTAGCAGTACAGTGGTTAATAAAGGGTTATTCTGGTCAGATGCATGTAACTCGCACTTTACAAGAGGCAGTCCTGTCAGGGCACACCTATTGCACCAGGGTAGAAGTCCTCCCCATTTAAGAATCAGAATGGAAAGCTGTACTGGTGGACCCAGAGTGTCCATGTAAAAGGTACTGTCACACCATGCTGCTCCCAGCACACACAGTAAATAGATCCATAGACCCCAATCGCTCAATGGGGGTCCTAAATGGCCTCTGCTCGGGTGGTATCTGGTGGGGTAGATCCCAAAGATTACGTCCACCACATAACACATCCACCAAGAGCTGAATAAGCATAAAGGTAAATGGATTCCAAACCCATGGTGTGATTGAAGTCTTACGTGAACGGCCATTCATTGGAGCGTCTACTATGTAATGCTACATGTACAGGGATGTGTTCACCTCAAGTACAACTCCACACAAGCAAGAGTGGTCAACCCGATTTCTGAGGACTTCCTTAAGGATATAATATCTCCATTAATAACTCAAGCTTCACCCTACGAAAAACAGCTTGTTGTGTAATAGCATCGCAGCCAACACCATAACCCTCCTGGACTCATATGGACTAGATTACAAGGCGGACTTCATGAGCCCCTCCATTAGCACCCTCTTCGGGAGGGGTGGGTGGTTTTTCAAGACCTGGATGACAAGCGAGCAGCACCTCAGAGTACTAGAGAATAGCAGAGAAGTTCTAACCACTATATACTAGTACAGGGGTATGGAACGTACGGCTCTCCAGCTGTTGCAAAACTACAACTCCCAGCATGCATACTTGCTCTGCTGTTTCTTGGAACTCCCATGGAAGTGAATGAAGCATGATGGGAGTTGTAGTTTCACAGCAGCTGGAGAGCCGAAGGTTCCCTACCCCTGTACTAGTAGGTTACATATATATCCCCTTCGCCTCCTCTCGCGGTGCCCCTTTAAGCAAACAACTGACCCAGCTAGTGGTAAACATCCCCGTAGATATGTAAAAGTATGTAAAGTGGTAGAATAAAGCCGATGGTCTTACCTGTCACGTGCAGCTGTAAACCTTCATGACTATTTCTATTAGCCGGCCCTGGTGAGGCTGTGGCCATGTCAGGTTACAGGTCAGGCCTATAAAACATAAACCATGATGTTAGTGCGGTCACACTACGGGCAGGTCCGCGCTCTGTATGCCGGCTTACCAGTGGAAAAAAAAAAAAAAAAAATCAGTCATGGGTGACAATGTCAAAGTACAGATGTAATATCAAAGTACAGCAAGCATGGAGGAGTGCTACAGAAACCGCAATAGCATGGGGAGAGGTCAGAGGCAGAAGGTAAGGGGGAAAAGTCACCCTGGGGGGGCCAAAAAGTGTAAGCAATCCTTAACCTGGACTCTACTGGGTTATAGGAATCAGCAATACATGCAATTATGGATGGAAAGCACAGGCACAGTGTTTTAGTCTTATAAAGGAGACAGTCAGCATGTAGGATTCATCCACATCACTGACTAACAGTCCCAGTACAGCTAGCAACTCCAAAAAGGGAGCGATTTGGAAGGGATAAAGCCTTAGACTGCCCTTTTATACCACAATGACTCCTCTAAAAGCTTGTTAGATTAGACGGATTGCCTTAACACAATAATTTTGATGCCCTCCTTACAGGGTATTCCCATGAGATCTGCCGTGTCTGACAGATGGGGGTTCCGTTTCTAGACCCCCATCAATCTCTGGGGGAGGGGGGGGGGGGGCGTGAATGGGTCCGCCAACCTGTCCTGTCTAGAGGTTTGGACACTGGTGAACGCACGTGCGTGCGGCACTCTCCATTAACCAAGCAGTTTCCATGACACCGTATAACAAGTCTCATCCATAGTGTGCACCGACTGACCCGCGGTGCAGATGAGAAATCTACGGCATGTCAACTTAGGCTGAACATTTTCAGAGGAAATCACACAGACCAAAGTCACAATAAAATCCACTAATGTGTCAGCAGCACATGTACAGCTTGCAGGATAAGTCTGAGGCTGAAACGCGCAATGTTAGCAATGTGGACACATCTTATGAGTATCTAGACAAGGGGTATTTTTATTCCCATGGACTTCACCACTTACAGTACAGACCAAAAGTTTGGACACACCTTCTCATTCAAAGAGTTTTCTGTATTTTCATGACTATGAAAAATTGTAGATTCACACTGAAGGCATCAAAACTATGAAGTAACATGTGGAATTATATACTTAACAAAAAAGTGTGAAACTGAAAATCTGTCTTATATTCTCGGTTCTTCAAAGTATCCACCTTTTGCTTTCATTCCTGCTTTGCACACTCTTGGCATTCTCTTCATGAGCTTCAAGAGGTAGTCACCTGAAACGGTCTTCCAACAGTCTTGAAGGAGTTCCCAGAGATGCTTAGCACTTATTGGCCCTTTTGCCTTCACCCTGTGGTCCAGCTCGCCCCAAATCATCTCAATTGGGTTCAGGTCTGGTGACTGTGGAGACCAGGTCATCTGGCGTAGCACCCCATCACTCTCCTTCTTGGTCAGATAGCCCTTACACAGCCTGGAGGTGTTTGGGGTCATTGTCCTGTTGAAAAATAAATGATGGTGCAACTAAACGCAAACCGGATGGGATAGCATGCCGCTGCAAGATGCTGTGGTAGCCATGCTGGTTTCAGTTTTTTGAATAAATCCCCTACAGTGTCACCAGCTTGGCCCCCCCACACCATCACACCTCCTCCTCCATGCTTCACGGTGGGAACCAGGCACATAGAGTCCATCCCATCACCTTTTCTGCGTTGCACAAAGACACAGTGGTTGGAACCAAAAATCTCAATTTGGACTCATCAGACCAAAGCACAGATTTCCACTGGTCTAATGTCCATTCCTCGTGTTCTTTAGCCCAAACAAGTCTCTTGTGCTTGTTGCCTGTCCTTAGCAGTGGTTTTCTAGCAGCTATTTTACCATGAAGGCCTGCGGCTGCACAAAGTCTCCTCATAACAGTTGTTGTAGAGATGTGTCTGCTGCTAGACCTCTGTGTGGAATTGACCTGCTCTCTAATCTGAGTTGCTGTTAACCTGCGATTTCTGAGGCTGGTGACTCGGATGAACTTATCCTCCGCAGCAGAGGTGACTCTTGGTCTTCCTTTCCTGGGGCGGTCCTCATGTGACCCAGTTACTTTGTAGCGCTTGATGGTTTCTGCAACTGCACTTGGGGACAATTTCAAAGTTTTCCCAATTTTTTGGACTGACTGACCTTTATTTCTTAAAGTAATGATGGCCACTCGTTTTTCTTCAGTTAGCTGCTTTTTTCTTGCTATAATACAAATTCTAACAGTCTATTCAGTAGGACTATCAGCTGTGTATCCACCTGACTTCTGCACAACACAACTGATGGTCCCGAAACCATTTATAAGGCAAGAAATCCGACTTATTAAACCTGACAGGGCACACCTGTGAAGTGAAAACCATTTCAGGTGACTACCTCTTGAAGCTCATCAAGAGAATGCCAAGAGTGTGAGAAGCTGGAATCAAAGCAAAAGGTGGCTACTTTGAAGAACCGAGAATATAAGACAGATTGTCAGTTGTTTCACACTTTTTTGTTAAGTATATAATTCCATATGTGGTAATTCATAGTTTTGATGCCTTCAGTGTGAATCTACAATTGTCATAGTCCTGAAAATACAGAAAACTCTTTGAATGAGAAGGTGTGTCCAAACTTTTGGTCTGTATTGTATATTGAAAGGCTGAAATCTGTAAAAGAAATCCACAAAATAACCCAACAGGCTTCAAAAAGGCCCTTAAGACTCACCTATTCAGGAAGGCCTACAACCTCCAATAACACTATCACCGCACCGCCATCTGTACAGTCTCCCCCTCTCCTTCTGTCTCTACCCCCCTTCCCTCATAGATTGTAAGCCCTCGCGGGCAGGGCCCTCTACCCCACCGTGCCAGCCGATCACTGTCAGTATTATATCTACCGGTATATTTTGTGTACTGTATGTATCCCCCAAATGTAAAGCACCATGGAATTAATGGTGCTATATAATAACAACATGCTGAGGATATTAAAATCTGCACACAGAAAATATCCATGCTATGAGATTACTTATTGGTGCATGAATTGCTAAATTTGCACTGAGCTCGTATGTGACTTGTACATGTAGCCTCCAGGTTCTGATCGCAAGCGGTAAATTATCTGCACCGGATGGGTTTGCAGAATCCTACATAGCCAGGTTTACGGTATATACCCCTGATGCCACGTGGGGCAGGATTTGCCAGATAGCATGCACTCCATATGGAAGTATCTGCAAAGCCCTCAGTAAAAGGGAGGCAAATCAGCGTGTAAGGTTCAGACAAGCTATATACTGACCGACAATATCCAGCCCGTTTCGGTGCCATCGGCTGTACAACCCATCGTTCTAAAACGTCTATTAGGCTGAGGCTCACGTTGCAGAAATGCAGTTTTTTTGTTGCAGATTTTGTTGCGTTTTTTTGAGTCAAAGCCAGGAGTGGACTCAGCAGAAGGGAGAAGTATAAGAACTTCCTATATATTTCCCATTCCTTTTATAGTAATTTTTTGCTTTGGCTCAAAAAACTGCAGCAAAATCTGCAACAAAAAAAGCTGCGTTTCCGCAATATGGGGCCTCACCCTTAGATGCAAACCAGGAGCACATTTATTTTAGTAATGGTTTTGTAATAAATAGCTCTAAATAAATCTCCCCCCACCCCCGATTCTTTTCACACAGCCAAAGTAAGGGCTCGTTCACATCTGCACCTGGGGTCTCTGTTACGCAGGTTTCCTGCACGAAACAGGGCAGGAGACGGAAACCTGCAATCATTTTTCAAGCCCATTCATTTGAATGGGTTTGAAAAGTGTCCGGCCATGAGCGCCCGTGAGCGTTTTGTGCTCTGCGGCAAAACTGGGTTTCTTTGGGGGTTTTTTAACCAGACAGTCGGACATGCAGGACTTCATGGCAAAACAATTTTTTTTTTTTTTTTTTTTTTTTTTTAAACCGGACACAGAACATAAAACTCTCACCGTGGCTCACGGCCGGACACTGTCTGACAGGTTTCCGTCTTCTGCCGGCAGAAGACGGAAACCTGAGACGGAGACCCGAACGGTGGTGTGAACCCAGTGTTACATGATAAAATTCTGTCCCTGTGCAGCCCCCACTAGAGGGAGCTCATTGCATAGAGATTGACACAGCTCCGATTTTATCATTTAAATACGAACTTTCATATCCTATATGTTGCGGCATGTTATATACGGCTAAAGCGCTAAACCTGGATGACAAGCCATTTGGTTTATGTCTGTTTTGGTTTGGTTACATTATTAGAAAGGGTCTACTTGCAGTTTTGTTCAGACTTAACATGTCAGAACCTGAGCTGCTATTATATTCTAGGGTCTATGCTGAGGCCCGGGGAAGGGACCAAACCGTGTTACTCACTTCTCCTGGGCTTCCACAGGATCACCTGCTATCTATGGGTCTTCTGATTGACGGCAGGACCACTAATACCTGTGATTGACGTTATGACACTTTACTCTATGTATACCAATGCCACTTGACCCACTGAGGGCCCCCTCACAGGCCGCAGTGGTCCCAGACATCAGACAGAAGACCTGGAGATAGCAGGTAGTTGCGCTGGAGCCCAGGTGAGGTGAGTAACACTGGTTTTTATATCTGATCACTTTGCTTGAGCCTCAGCATAGACCAGAGATTATAATTATTCGGATTCGGCCAGATTTGGTCTGGGAAAAAAAAAAAAAAATTAAATAAATAGATCACCGGGCATGATCTAAATCGCCGTTAATTGTAATCGAGGTAAAATACCCAATTCATTGTGACTTTCATTTAGGTCATAATTGTCCAGCTCGACCTTCCGCTGGAATACTTTTTATTAATGAATTACCTACCAGTCTCAGGGGTCACTGAGAACAAGCAAGATGTTATTTACGTCGTCTAGATACAAGTGGTGGTATCTGAGGCCGGAAAGAAGTATGGCCGCCCCAATATCACCAAATAGTCATGTGTTGTGTACACAGGAATAGGAAATCTTACATGTAGCCCTGAAAGCAAACAAGATCAGCACACGACGTCCAGCAAGGCGGCAGAAGAAAACTAGATTTCCTGAGAACATCGGAAAGTGATGACAAAGCAGAAAAACTGCTTAGACCACAGAACTAGCCGCTCGCTAACCATGTCAAAATCTGAAAGGGGGGGGGGTATAAAACCAATTCACAAACCAAACATACCAAATACTTAGAAAACTGCTGAAATTATCTATACAGGCAGATCCAGTGAAGACTCTACCAATGTAACAGATTGACATCCAACAGCAGGGCTTAAAAAGGATGTACACACAGCAAAAAATAAAAATAAAATTAATTTACATGAAAATTTTGTAGTGGCTTTTGGTAATGATTTATTGTAGATTTTTCAACTACGTTAAAAATTGTAAAATCTGTAGGACATCATCTCAAAGATGACAACATGGACATGTATGGAAGGTCGGATCTCGTGTCGCTTTCCATTCTAACTCACATCCTAGTTTTGATGCCGGTCCAACTTGGCCCAGATTCGCAGAATGGGTCGGCATGACACGGACCGGGGCCACACATGCTTGAGGCGCACATTTGGTGCAAGAAAGGCCCTTGCATCAAACATGCACCTTAATAATATGGACTATAAATGCTTCCCAATGTAATAACCTGTATAGCATTGTGTTTTTCATGTCTTATCGGGCACATGGAGTATGGAGGTGTATATAAATTTCAGGCCATGTTCATGTTAGTTATTAATGTCTGTTGCAGTCATCCATCATAGAGGACAGACAAGACCATTAACAGTGGCAGAGGAACAGTCCCCTCCTTCCGTTCCATTGACTAGTGGAAACATAATGGACACTTTCTTCACACAAGTTTTTTTTACTTTTGCACCTTCTTTGGTTAGAAAAGTAAGGGGTGAATGCAGGAATACACCTGATGGAGGGGTCCCTGTCTGCATCTTTATGGCCACTGCTCTTATCCGGTGACAGATGACAGCAACGGACATTAACAAAGGTAGAGAGTCCACCCTAATAATTCAGTACTTCTGTCCTGATATTCAGTAGTTAATCCTTTTACTCCACCAAGTGTGTTGCTGTGTCTCCTTGAACTGCGCTCCTCCATATTCGCACGTCCCCAAGTAGAGATGACAATGGCCCTCTTAGTATTACGGGTGATGTCACCATGCATGTGTACGCACAAGTGGGATGAATAAGAACACATTGCATAATCATAAAATCAGCCGCTCTGATCGGAGGGGACGGGGGGCTCGGGGTGTCTGCTCCACAGTAACAAACACACAGTTGTTATGAAGTGTTGCAACCTATTTATAACTTTCACTGTGAGCCGAGCTCATGTTCTGGCATTAGTACCAAGATCATATTTATAGCCTGCAGGGGGATGACAGGCTTCATCAGATCCATTAATAAATGATTTAGCATTACAGGGCCGGGAGATTGTCGATGCTGGAGCGGATCTGTACAGCCGGCATAAATTATCCTGCACGGAATAGTTATTGCGTGTGCTGGGACCACCATGAACATCTGGATAAGGGGCTGCATTACCCAATAGAGCAAGCAGAGGGGGCTTTATGCGGTCCCCAGATGTTAATCAGTATATGGCATGACAAAATATGTGGCCCTTAACTGAGGGGTGTAAAACTAAAAGCTAAGGGGGGAGAAACGGGGTTAAAGGAGCGTTTATATAAATTTCATTACATTTCGGTCCTGAATCACATATTCTATTACAAAGCAAGCTGTCTGAAGAGTTAGCGACCATTTAACAGGCCTTTCCACATCCTTCTAATAAAATAAATATATTTATTATTGTTATTTTATTTTTATATTTTCTATATATTTATATTATTATATTACACTGCTCATGCAGCAGCTTATCTCAGCCAAGTCTGTTATCTCTCTGTAAACACTCAGCTAACCCTCAGTGAATGGTGTACATGCATTTGCATATTATCTGATCTGATCCAGGCAGTGCTGACAAACTGACATGGGCAAACACCTTTAATCCAAACTGGCAGTTTGCCAATTTTCAACATGCCTGGAAAAAGAAAATCTAATTTGTCACAAACAAGGAGAGCTATGAAGGAAGCCAGAAGTCAGAGTTCTCCTCAAGCGGAGCTAAGGGGGGGATCATCGACACCAACAACACGTAGTATATTGCGTCATAGCAAGCTGCTGAGATACCAGAACAATCACGGGCACAGCTTGAGGAAGGAGTTCAGCAGCAGGACAGCTTAAGAGCTGCTAAAACACCAGAGCAGGCAAACTATCGACGGCAGTAATTTGCTGAATATAGACGGATCATCGACGCCAACAACCCGCAGATGAAGTCGCGGGCAGAGGTTAGTAATATATAAACCAAAGCAAAGTTGTCACCATAACCAAAAGACATCCATCTGTAGGCAGCCCTTCATCTGTGGCACTGGATGGCTAGCTGTCTGCAGATGGGAGACTTTTCCTTATGGCTCAGCTTCTATCCCAATTCATGTTGCAAGACCTGTTAAAGGGTTGAACATACCCCAACATGTACACGGAGATGGTGTGACTTGCCCAAAAGCTTCTTTTCCCTCCTTTGAAGTTTCCAAGCATCTTGGTACAAGTCCAATATCCTGCTCAGTTAGTGGCAGTCAGCAGGCAGCAATCTGCTGACAGACAAGTGACGGCTAATTTTATTTCACCCTCCAGCACACTGTGGAAATAAGCGATTCCATTCATAACAGTGTATACTGGGCAGCTGTGTGCTGTTAATACATTTGTATAGGTTAAGCCGGGGTGAACATATGCTAATAAATGGGGTCTGGACAAGAAGTAATTGATAAAACAGTTCCAGATCATGATGTGGACTTTTAGTGCCAGCCTAACCCATTGTCACTATGGAGAATGAAGAGACCTTAGCGCAGGGGTAGGGAACGTACGGCTCTCCAGCTGTTGCAAAACTACAACTCCCAGCATGCATACTGGCTCTGCTGTTCTTGGAACTCCCATGGAAGTGAATGGAGCATGATGGGAGTTGTAGTTTCACAGCAGCTGGAGAGCCAAAGGTTCCTGACCCTGCCTTTCCCATACACAGCACCACCTCCGTCTACGCCAAGACATCATCATTACTACACATCTCCATTACAGGGGAAATCTATTCTGCTAAATCACAGAAGTGTCAGAAGTGATCATGGATGGGAACAGGTGACTGTGGGCATTATATGGGCACAAAGGCTGGAATTATCACTGGTAATGTGGAAACCTGTATGACTGGTAATTCATGAGCATTATGGGGGGACGTGGTCAGATGAGAAGCTCCTGTGCAGACCACCAGTGATAAATGTATTGTGAAGAAAAAAAAAAAAAAAAAGCCACACATTGTATGTCACCATCTACCAGGAACTGTGTTCGGGGAACCCGCTCCTCATTGTAGTGATGATCAGATAACAGACAGACATTCTGATACTCCAGAAGAGAGGGAGATCAACATTAACCTTACAAGATGTCACCCCCACCCCTCCACATACTGTGACTGCAATGAATGTTCCCCAGTTCCTATGTTCTTGACTGTATCAGCCTAGTGTCTAGACCCCTAAAAGCACCACAAGAGTAGATTGAAAAGCTAGTTAGAGCCCAGTGTTCTCTCTACACACACCTGACCGGGACAAACTGTGGACAAATGACCCGTAAGGGGTCACTCCTGATGCTTATACTATATACACACACACAACACAGGGCTGGAGCAGATGACTGTTTGGTGGCCAGGCCTTGGTACTGCAACCGAACTCCCAAAGAAGTCAATAGAAGCAGTTGGTGGTCCTTTCAGTGATGGATAACATCCTCTCTCGGACTGATCGCCTTCTACAATCTCTAGTGCCATCTATTGGATGGCTACAAAGAATCCGTATCCACAATCTATAGAAAGTGCTGTACTTAGGCCGTCTCCAGCACTCCCATTGACACAGACAGGGGAGGTGAGAGCTCCAGGATTTCTGAGCTCTTATCTTATTGAATTTGGCTGATAAAGGCTGAGATAGGGAGTCCATTACCTCTGTATGTAATGCAAACTGACTCAAATCCAGCTCTGCTACATCAGCTTCACACTGTGGTAATTAATTTACAACCAATGCCGTGCAAGTAAATCCCCACCCACCTATGTGCCGAGAAAAGCAGGAAGTGAAGAGAGCACAACAGCCTGCAGGTTAGTGAACAAGCGCCATGGGAATACCCCTTTAAGTAGCGTTACAACAAAACTTTGTACATAAGTCAAATCAGAGCGTTATCCATAAAAACCAAGCCAAAGTGCAGAGAGGCAAGAACACCAAAACAGCCCTTCTAGTATAAGTGTCCAACAGGTGGCGGTAGAGAGGCAGCAGGACATAGGACTGTACTGTGTAGTCTAATGGGCAGAAGAGACAGTGGCACAATGGGCAAATGAACAAATTGAGTCTTCAGTAGTTGATGCCTTTTAATGGCCAAGTGAAAAGATGACGACAAATAGCAAGACTGCCAGACTACTTGGATCTCTACATCAGGTATAGACGATATCTAAGGAGGGGTCACATTGTACACAATAGGACGGAGGACACAGTGATGTAAAAGGAAGGCACTAAATGGTTAAAGATATTGGAGCAGTTCCTAGATAAGGAGGGAGAAAGTTTTATCACCCTGACTGGCTGTGACGCCCCCTGCAGACCTGAGGACACAGTAGATAACGTAGAATGATAAATCTAGGAGACAGATTCACCCCTGGTCTGAGCGTGTCAGTGATTATACCGGCAGACCCTCCTGTCTCAGATGTGAAGTTTTCTTTCAATTCCAACATTTTCATGTCATTTGTTTTTTTTTTTGTAGATTGTGAGCCCCATATAGGGATCACAATGTACATTCCCCCCCCCATTAGTATGTCTTTGTAGAGTGGGAGGAAATCCACGCATACACGGGGAGAACATACAAACTCCTTGCAGATGTTTTTCCTGGTGGGATTCAAACCCAGGACTCCAGCGCTGCAAGGCTGCAGTGCTAACCACTGAGCCACTGTGTAGCCCCGTGTCATTTACGTTGTGATTGCGGTTACAGAAACGTTTCGGCACAGGGAGATCTATCTTCTATTTAATGTAAATTAGTAATGTAATGTAATGCCAGCTCATCCTCATGCTAATCACCCGGATCCCAACCAATTACATCATTCCGCTATAGTGAAACACAACTTGCATATTTTAGGACTATTTCAATAACCCAGCACCCATATAGCTTGCACAGACCCCCGCAGGCTTCAGGATTTGCTACTTGTCCTTCCATCATTGTCAGTGAGGACAAGGTTTCCTTATGTAACTACAATATAAACAGAGGAGACAACAACGTACCTGTGTGTACAATACACAAGGAAACCTCTGCTGCACTCACATGGATGCTACATAATGGAAGGTCAATACCTGGAGGATATCAATCCTGGGAGCGGCGCCCCCCTCAGGTGCACAGACAGGACAGGTCAGGGTCTATGGGCTGATATAGGAGATGCAGCACTCACTGTGTCTGTGCGGTCCATGGCAGCAGATCTCTCCAGTACATACACCTCCTCCTCCCTGTAACAGTGACTACGGACACTGCCAGCCATGTGACTCTGATGTCACCACATACAGGGAGGCGGAAGGGACAAACCTACTCACTTGTATAAGTCTGACTGAAACTGCAAGAGGCAGACACCGGTGCTGGGGGATATACCAGATCATTATACATATACAGTATATCTTACAAACGTAGAAGAGCGAACCGAAAACTTCTGCAACTGGTTCCACCGCTACAGTGTGAGATCACAGGAGACTACAGGGAAAGTTATGGAACAATGCTTGTAGGACTGGTCATTGGTCGTTTTCATGGTCTTCTATGAGAAGAATTAACAACGCAGCGGCAGTATAAACCAATATTGAGAGACAGGTTACTGCTTGTATAATGGAAAGTTCTACAATTTTCCAATCTATCAATTCCTTCTGTTTTCTAGATCTCTACTTGCTGCCATTGATTCTGCTCACTGCCAGTGGATAGATGGTCATGTGATATACAGTCCATGGTCATGTGATATACAGGTGCAAAGCTCATTACAAGGCAGATGTCCAATTATTGAGGCTCGTAAAAACAAAACCCCATCTATCCTGTGATCCACACGTGAATCACGTCAATACTAGAGATGAGCGAGTACTATTCGAAACTCCCGTTTCAAATAGCACGCACCCATAGGAATGAATGGAAGTGGCCGTCACGCTGACTTTGCCGGCGGCCGGCCGCTTAACCCCCTGCGTCCATTCATTCCTATGGGTGCGTGCTATTGGAAACAGAAGTTGACTCAATACCTTATAGGCTTATTTCTTTTTTTCTTATGGTAGAGTTGGAAGGGACCTCAAGGGCCATCGGGTCCAACCCCCTGCGAGTGCAGGTTTTCCTAAATCATCCCAGCTATATGTTTATCCAGATTCCGCTTGAAGATTTCCATTGATGGAGCGCCCACCACCTCCCGTGGCAGCCTATTCCACTCTCTCACTACCCTCACTGTCAGAAAGTCCGAAAGGCCATTTCTCACTACTGGCCATGCGACCATTACCACATGACCAGTAATTCGATGTAGCCCATAATTATTCAGTGCCCCACTTAGGCTAGGTTCACATTAGCTTTGTGAGCTCCATCATTTGGGAGCCGGGACGCTAAAACAACTATTGATTATAATAGTTTCTGCCTTTTCAACTTGACAGCAGCGGACAGAAGAAGTCGTCCTCCATGTAGAACTTTTCTTCCCACCAATTATCGGTGGTTTCTGCGACGTCATCTCCAATGGAGACTGCAGCACAGATGTGAACCCAGCGCTGGCACAACAGTCTGTAGCAGTGCCCTAAATGTGCCAGCCATCATCCAACAAATGAGCAAGTCATTGTCAGGCGACGCCATCTTTTACATGGCATTGTCAGTAAGGCTTGGTATAAAGGGACAGGCTGCCAACAATGAAATTGTATGAGGACCCCCACCAGTCTCAGCACAGTGAGCACTATATACATAGGCCCAAGTATCCTTAAAAGATTACAGTACTTCCTCCTGCCTATAGGATCACAAGCAAGATTGCACCAGTTTGTCTCAAAAGGGCCTCCATCTTGTTGCACAGGGGTATTCTGTTATTGTACTCGCATCAGACACTACCAAAATACCGGAAGTCTATAGTGCACTGACAAAAACGTGGTGCACCCACAGTGCATGCCTTCACAAATGCCAAGGCACATATCTGACCATCTCCATATTGGAAAAATGTGGCAGGGGTAATTGGCTTGCAGGCAGCGGTCAAAGAAATTATAATAAAGCAATTAGGGAGGTCCACCAAGCTTAAAGCGTAACTTAAAGAGGACCTTTCATGTTCTCGGGCACATGCGGTTTTATATACATATATATTAGGAACTCAGCGCATCCGCTTTTCCATTACGTGCCACAAGGGAAGCGCTGTCTGCACCTGTACCGATAACTCTTCACTGTCTGAAGGGCGTTCCTGACAGTACGGTGTGTAGCGTTATACTGTGAGGGGACGTTGTTTACCGCTCAGCCATATGACGCCCCACAGTACTAGTCCATGGAAGAGTACTGTTAGGAGGAGGGGGCAAGGGGATTTTGGGAGGGGCTTCCTCACCATCAAGGCTGGACGGTTAGGAACAACCCCTAAGAGTATAGCACTAAACACAGTATTGTCAGGAGGGGCGTTCTCAGCTAGACTCTCAGGAACGCCCTTCAGACAGTGAAGAGCCATCGGTAACAGCGCAGACAGCTCTTCCCGCCAGGGCACATAACGGGAAAGCTTTCTAGCCGTACATAAAGCCACATGTGCCCTAGGACATGAAAGGTCCTCTTTAGAGATGAGCAAGTACTATTCGAAACGGCAGTTTCGAATAGCACGCACCCATAGGAATGAATGGACTCCATTCATTGCTATGGGTGTGTGCTATTCAAAACTGACATTTTGAATACTACTCGCTTATCTCTAGTCCTTAATTTTCGGACAACTTTTGATTTTTTGGCAGCGTCAATAAATTCTGCAATAAACTTTATTAACAAATGTTGGCTCCTTTCTGTGAAGTCCTACATTTTCTCACTCTTTCCCTTTGCTTCTGTATTGAGAGATGTTCCTGCCTCTCACTAGACGTAACTATGGAGTAGGGGCACATCAATCAGTTTATCACGGACGTTATACAATGTATAAACTGGGTTTTGGTGTCATATGAAAGAGGAGATTATCTTCTCTCATATGACACTAAGGGTAGGTTAACATGGCGGAGACCTTTTCAGCCGTGTGAATTCTCCGCGCAGCTAGGCGCGATGGGATGCTGATGCAGTGCACAGGCATCCCGCTCATGATTCGGCCTGAAGGAATGGGCCTAATCGGGAGTGAGTCTTGCCGCAGATGCCACAGCTGTCTTAGCCACAGAATGAAAGGGCATGTGGCTTCTTTTCCCCGAATGAAAGCGAGCGGCTCCCATGGAAAAGAATGGGAGCCATTTTTGCAGGCAGATAACGCATCAAAATCCACCTGCAAAAAAACTCTGTGTGAACTAGCCCTAAGGTTACCTAAGCCAGCTAAATTATTTCAAGAGATAACTGGTTGAAAACTGTTAGTTTAGGATCTCTATATGCAGCTGTAGAATATATACTGCATGACATAAAAATTAGAGATGAGCGAGTACTATTTGAAACTCCATAGGAATGAATGGATGTAGCCGGTACGCAGGGGGGTTAAGCCGACCGCTTCCATTCATTCCTATGGGTGCGTGCTATTCGAAACGGCCGTACTCACTCGCTCTCTAATAAAAATCCTAATCCCGACTGTTTTCAACCAATGATATCTCTGGAAATAATTTTGTTAGCACTGTCATCGGTTTGTACATTTTGAATGTTATATATAATCTTGTGAAGTGACCCTCCCCCACCCTCATTTCCTCTGCATATTACACAGCCCTGTACACCACACACAGTAACATTCAGTGAGAGGCAGGAACAGCTCAATAAAGAAGCAAGGGGACGAGTGAAAAGACAGAGGATTTCACAGCGCTCAAACCGCACTGGGGGCGTCCCCAATGCTGCGCGCGAAATCTCCAGCGCCACTGCCATCTTCTTCTGGAAGGGCATCTTCAAGCGTCTTCTTCCAGCACTGGGGGGGGGGGTCAAACTTCTACGCAAGTTAGCTCGACTGCACATGCGGGCAGCCACTTTCTCAAGCATATGCAATACGCTCCTATAGTTCAATGGAGTACAGAGCGTACTGTGCATGCTCACGTAAGCGGCCACAAAAAAAAAAAAAAAAAAAAAAAAAAAAAAATGGCTGCCCGCATGTGCAGTCGGCTCTGCCTGACGCCTGTTGACAGAGGCCACTTGCACATGCGTCAAAACTTGACCCACAGCACCGGAAGAAGACGTGGAGAGAGGCTGTTCCAGAAGAAGATGGAGGCGGCGCTGGAGAATTCTCTCGCAGCATTGGGGACGCCCCCAGTGCTGGGTACCGATTTCTACCGAACGGCGGCGCGGGAAGACATCTAAAGGTAGGAGACGAATAGCCTTTCTTAAAGCTATTCCTACGTGTTAGGGAGGGGAAGGGAAAAAAAAAAACAAAAAAAAAAAAACGCATTTTAATAATATGATCCCTTTAAAGCGCTATTCTCATCTGCAGAGCAGGAATGACTTGTAAGTCTCCGTACACCTATGTAGGCACACACACTCCCTAATGTGTACGGTTATCCCCTGACCCTGGTCTATAGTCTCTCACTCTGCCAAATTAGCATCCCTGCGCTGCCCCATACAGTGTGGAGGAGGTTCATAAGACGGAAACAGCGCTGTCCATAGCTGGGAATCTGTTTCTTTTGGAATAGAAATACTAATTTGGCAATAAACGCCACATCATGTTAGTAGGCTTTTTAACTGAGTCATGCATGATGTTAAGGGGCCTGTCCCTAGAGGGCAGCATATAGAGGCACTGTTCTCCTAATTACATCCTGGAGAATAGATTTGCATATTTTTACCCTATTCTCATCTGGTACATTTATGGGACATCCACAGGAAAATATGCTATAAACTCCCATGCAAAGTGTACCAGAAAATCCAGTCTGTAGCTCATCCAGCTATCCCTATATAAACCTAGTCAGGAGATCATATTGATGTAGGGTACTGGGAGTTGCTGCCCCATACAGTATATAGCGCAGACAGAGCTGCAAGGAGATATGGACGCCCAATAGCAGTACTATGATGCAAGGAGTCCTATCTACCAACCACATTCAGACCAAAAAATATGGCTGATGTATGAACAAATTTTCTGGTGTAGCATTGCTCCATGTGCATATTAGATATGGGTCCCATCTCTGAAAGAGACCCCGAATATAGAGTAGGCCACACGAGCACAGCTCTCTCCATTCATGGCTATGGGAGTGCAGGAAATACCCAAGCAGGTAGCCGGTCAGTTTTGGGAGCTTATAGACATGAAGGGTAGAACGGTGCCTATAGGGCACATTTATGGCATACCCCCGTGTCAGGTGGGAATACCCCTTTAACTACTTACAGTTACAAGCAGAAATGGCTCGGTAGCAATACAGACTTCTATAATAAAAACCAGTGCTAAGTCTTATTGTAGGATTAGGACTCCCTGTCCCCAGCACATACGTCTCCCCGTATACAGCTTGTGCAGGCACGTAGGCATACAGTACCTGTGTGAGCAGTCCTCTATGCTGCATTGAGCAGGGCCGAGCACTGCAGTGCTGATCCAGCCTGTCTTACCATCTGCCGAAGCTTCAGGCTCTCCATCCTACTCTCAGCATAGACACGTACATTCAAGGGGGAAGAACACAGAAACCCACTACTCTATAGCTTACCGTACCTTACTAACCTGGGACATGCAGAAAACTATTTAATCCAACCTCAGTATCATAGTGCCTGCTAAGGAATAGATTATATAATCTGACTATATATTCTGCAATATTGGAGGGTAATGGAAAAAGGATAAAACCTTGCTTATAAGGCCATTGGTTCTTGTACGGATTGGCACATATTTGTATTTGTGTGACAGAAACAAGTGCCAGGTTATCAGACGTCTGATATCTGATATGTAAGGGTTAACTTGGAATATGACATAATTGGGGGGGGGGGGGGGTTGGACAGTAAAGTACCCTAGTGTGAATGTGCAGTTTCGGAGGAGACCATACTACAACCAGCCTATGGACACGACCATTACTGACAAGATATACATTGTAGGAGGTAACAGGCAGCATCACATACGGTGCGTGACCTACAGGGATGGCGGCACAACTGTAATGGTGTCATGTGTGTACAAAGTACGACATACGAAAACAGGGCTGAAAAAACCCAATGTGAAAGGAGGGATGATGGCAGGATATTCCGCCGCCGTGCCACAAAGCAAGTCCGATAAGGAGCGCTCAGCAGAACTTTACACCACCTTAAATCTGCTGGCAACCTATAGATGGAGCCATTAATAGTTTTTATTTGGAGACCCCTTTAAAGCCTGCACTAAAAGAAGCCGAGAACACGTCCATACACACAGAAGAGACTGCGGAGACAACCGGCTAACAAAGGGAGATATGTGAAATATCCATCTGATATAAAATATGTCTCAGTAGACAAGACTGCAGGTCTACAGCCGCCCGCACCAATCCAATGAGGTCTCATGACGGGGGAAGTCATGTTGGACTCCAAGATTGGCATATAATAAATTTCGGAGCAAATGAATAAAATCAAATAACTCGCCACCATATGTATATCTATACGAGACTACTCTGCAAGACCCAGACAACACAAGTATGCATCATGTACCACGAGTTGCGTCTGAACAATCACCTCCCGGCACATTGCAATGACACTTCAGCGAGTCATTTATTCCAGAGAAGTTCTGAAACCCGTCAGAGTTTTCCACCATTATTACAGCAGATCTTCCTGGCTGATCTCACATGACTGACTGTACCCAGAACACGCTACATGTATGAAGCTAATGGAGGACTGACGTGTCCCTTGTGCAGCCTTGGCTTGGCTTTATTTTACTTGCAGCTCCTTGTATTACTGTTCTTTACATGCAGCGAATCTGTGGGCAAACTACATTTCCCATGATTCATCTACTGCCCTCACTCTGTGTACCCCTCCCTTCTCCGCAACCCCCTCCAAAAGTGACAGGTCAGTCTTACATTTGAGATCACATAATGTTGTGATGTTTCATTAGCAAGCCCACTCCCCCTGTGAGCAGCAAACAGAGAGAGCAGGCAGATGAATCCTGGGAAATGTAGTTTGTTCACATATTCACTGCATGTATAAAACAGGGATACAATGAGCTACAAGTAAAATAAAGCCAAGCGAAGGCTGCACAAGGGACACGTCAGTCCTCCATTAGCTTCATGCATGTAGCGTGTCCTGGGTACAGACAGTCAAGCGAGATCAGCCAGGAAGATCTGCTATAATAATGGGTCAATGTGGTCATGTCCCCTTTGGATGAGAAGCATCGGTGCTCCCATTCACTGCAATAAGAGCACTGAAGATGGTGGAAGTAGAGTCCTCACCTACCTCTGGCAATCCCATTGAAGTGAGTGGAGATGGAATACATCCTGTCCAGCCTAAAAAAAAACCTAAAATTTGAAGATCCCCACTGATCAGCTACTTATCCTCAGCCTTATGGATAAAGGATAAAACATGCTTTGTGATCTGACGCCTTTACTGATAACTACATTGGAAGTCACCTGCATCATTGGAACAAATGGCTATAAGTTGAGCAATAACTTATTTGGGTCTGTTACCCATACAACAGGTCGGCCACCCGGGCTACCCTGCGTTCTGTATCAGATTCACTAGTCTTGTAATGTAGCATGAAGCCGCAGACAACAAGTGACCAGCTTGTTTGTTTACCGCGATTTTCGCTGCTTCAGCACTTTTCCTGGCACTATACATAGGACGTCCGCCCTCGTTTCAGCTGCGAACATATGGCGCATCTCTGGGAATACAATAACTGGGAACGCCGCCCATTCAATTGTACTGACAAAAACAAACAACTTAAGAAGTAAAAACACAGATCTCAGGAGGACGGGCCTGAAACCGAGTGTTCTTCAATGACAAGTGCAGGGGACGGGGTCGTAATGACAAGAGACTGTAATGGGGGCGCTCTGAGAAGGTTCATAGTCACTTCCACATGCAGATTTACAGGCGTTAGATATTTTCTAGCAAAGTCATAGGGCCTCATATCTATTTAAGAAAATGGCAGCAGTGGGAAGGCGCCACCTCCGTTTCCTCCATATGGTCCTGCCTTTATACTACCTATAGAAAGCAACTGAACGCATAGACCAAGTCCATGGTAGCCATTATTAAGGACTGGTTGCCTGCTCTAGCTCCATATGGAGGGGTCCAGACGTGGTATTCCAGGCTATTAGAGTATAGGGAAATAAGACCAGTTCTTATAAAGGATTTCAGACCACACAAGCGTTCGCAGCGGGAGAACAGACGATAGAACAATAGCCAAATACTAACATGCTAAGGCTAATGTCACACCATGCACACTAGGAAAGCTCTGGGTACATATGGTTAACAGATCCTAAGACACCCCCCCCCCCCCCCCCCCCGCAATACCACGCCTGGAGGCCAAAAGAGTCTCTGGTATCTGTAGTATGGGCTCTGCTAGTCCGTACAGCTGTATACATTCATACCACAGGTTATACATTGGTTTTTAATCTATGAACGTCTGGAGTGCCGAGGCCAGAGCTCCATCTTATTGGATTTAAACTAAACGTGATCAATCATCTTGACTTATAGAAGGGTCTCTTAGGCTTGCAGAATTTTATTCTGCAGACTGCCAGAAAGACCCCCTACCCCAGGACAAAAACCATCACAGACTAGATCTATGCAATGCAAACAAACCCAAATATAGGTCCCACCTGAGTCATGACCTACATAATGCACAAGCCACCAAACAGATGTAGTCGTGGAAATGTGCATGGCAAAGAGTTCCCCTGAATGCCCATATAAATGGAGTGGTGGTGGGCATGGGCATTCAGGTTTTATCAGGACCCTAGACGTTAATATGCACCAGAGCTCCAGTCACATTTAGCACTCAGAGACCTCCATTTTCTAAGCATAGGGAATAAAAGATAGTGAGAATCTCCTTAAGGCCTTGACCAAGATTTGGCACCACCCATGGTGTGGTCATAGTATGTCGTTCAATCCCTGTTTCCTATCCATTGCTGAAAGCCATGAGGCTCACATGACAACTGAGGTCAATGGCTCCAGTGGTCGATAGACCGGTCAACCGTTCTATAACTGGGGCCACGAACTGGACTCAATGGTCATGAAAGTCATGGCTTCTGCCGCTACAAGCCCAGGCACAAGATGGAAACTGGGCAAGTGGGACAGGCGAGCATGCATAGGATAGGAAGGGAAACTTGGTTTAGGATTTGTGGAATATAAGGAGCCTCAATACTGTATAAGAAATAGTATCACACCAAAAAAGCTGCAAGACGACCGTCACGGGACACGAAGTAGCCCAACTGTAATGAATGGCGCAGATCCAGGATTGTCTGTGTGTGGGAATGTGGTTCTCTTAAGAAAATGCTAAATTTCTCAAGAGACGATCTCAGAATCCTTGGAAAATGAACACAAAGAAAAAAAAAAAAAAGTGTAAGGCTACATTCACTCGACGAGATACAAAAACATCCATTTATCTCAGCCATCTTTCACCAGATACATTTGAGCGTAGGGAGGGAACCGCGAAGACAGAAATGAAACTTTACCTATATGGACTGTCCGCTTTTTGTATCCGTCCTCACACTCTAATCCCCTCCTCCTAAACGTCAGTGTAATTTGAAGTCTGGGTTGCAGTCTGCCTTGCTAACAAGATGGATTCAGCAGAGATTTCAGAGTGAATGTCAGTTTTAAAGAAAAGGGGAGCTGGAAATGACTGATAAGTGGAAAAGTAAAGTAACTTTCACTTCTAAGAGGTCTTACAAAGTTTCTGATACTTGGTTGTACTTTTTATTCATCCAAAATTTGTTAGTTAGTGACCTGGACATGGTGGAAAAGATTCCAAGGCATTTAAGGTCAGAATAACCTTTGTAAGGGGAGCGTGCAAGGATGAACGCCAGGATATTAGGGTTGGACAAAACAGCACAGACAGAATGAAGGGCTTTTATAGAAATTAACAGGAATCCGTCCAAAATGTTAAGAGTTAGGACATTTTCTGTTACCTTGTTACTGCCCTGCTTTATCATACAACTATAAGAGGAAAGTGTTGCTACCACATCTATACTGCCTGGTATCATATAGGAACTTTCACAACCTCTGATTCCAGCACAGTTGGAATTTTTTGTCAAGCCCACACCGTTCCTGAGTAATTGGTGTGGTTAGTTTTAGCACCCAATAGGTTAGTTATGCTCTACCTTCAGATGGGCGGTCCTAAGCTGGAGCAGACAGACAAGGACCACCTATCTGATTAATGATTAGTGTATTGGTTGGTCTGGAATGGTGGGGGCCAGAGGATAAAAAAAAAAAAAAAAAAAAAAAAAAAAAGATTCCAACTGTGCCAGAACCCGTGAATGGCACGGAGCAGCAATACCAAGCTTGATACAAACACTACAGAATGTTTAAACAGATTGTCTGATAGGATTGCTGGAAGTCATGACCCCCCCCCCCCCCATGACCTGATACTGATCACCCATCCTAGGGATAGGTCATTAATGTAGTCTCAAGCCCAAAGTGTGATGAATGGCCCAGAGTTATGTTTTTTTTCACTGCCTTCTCAGATATATTTCCCTTTTGCCCTGTCAATTTACTCGACCTGATTGGCAAGATGCCAGAGATAGTGTCCAATTGTCCAAGCCTAATTCCTCCCTGGAGGTAGCATGGCTCATCCCTTTGTTTCAACCTGGGCACAGCATTGTCATGATTGTGCCAACTTCGTTATTCTTAGCAGGGGGTGTCTGGGATCAGTGGACTGAGAGCCTTGCTATCACCTTTTAGCAGACAAGCTGACTCCATAGGAGACTTTCAAAGAGTTATGACCGTATATAGTCATACTGGGACAAGGTGAGGGGGAGAGCTGCCCACCTTGCTGACCTCATCATGGGAGGGGGCTGAGTGGAGATATATTGTCACACATGACAAGACCCCAGGTTCTTGTTGTTCTTCCTGGACTGCTGGGATGTGTCACGAAGTGCTGTGATGCTGTAGAAGCTAATCCCTTGGACTAAAGTCTCTATTGCCTATGGAGATACCACGCACCCTGGACTATTCTGCTAATGGGGTAGTCAAACCCTTACCACCTAAGGATTACTTATGGACTCTAAAGGACTGTGCCCTATATTTCATGAGGTGAACTCCGGAGACCCAACTGGGTATTATAATTCTGTTTCTAATCTTTTATCTTACTGCACTGTAACATACCTTTCTGTAACCATATAAGCTTGTATCCGCTAGCATATATCTCTATATATGTTGGTTGTCTAGTATCGACCTTCTTGGGTTAATAAATATAGGATAATATGAGACGAGCCTTCTAAAGCTTTATAAGACCCGGTCCCTCTCTCAGGGTGAGAGCAGACGGTAAAAGTAAGAAGGTGATCGCAGTTTTGCCCGTGGCAAAGCCAGGTAGGCCAGAGGTTGGGTCAAAGTGGCTGTGGCTTGGAGAGATCCTTCACACACAGGAAGAGGGGTATTACAACAAGGACAATCATAAAGGTGATGGGCATCACACCATTGGCATTTTTTTTTTTTGCAGATGGTCCTTTAAGTTGCCCATAAAGCTGAAGTGCGACATGTAGAGCGGCACCTTGTGGAGTTCCCATGAGACCAATCTCTGGTATCCGCAGGTTCTCGTGTAATGAATTCCCCCACACAGCAAGCGGCCGGTTAGGACATCTGCAGCAAAATGATCTGCATATAATTACAGTCATTTAACAAGTGGCCGCGCTCTACTCCATCGCGGTATTAATGATGACACCATTACATGCTTTGGCCGCTTTCCCAGTCTTGGTCATTGACAATTAGGAAACCAAGATAACAAATAGTGCTGATCGGGAGTTTCCTGGGTTCAAAGGCTCGGATGTCACCAGGATTTATTACCGACCCCCGGGATGTTAAACTGAGAATATTGTGTTTGCTCCTCACACTTCTGTGCTTTAGTTATTTCCCAGGTATCCATGTTTCTGATCCATCTCCCCATATATGTGTGTTTGCCCTTCCGAGCTTGCATATGCTCTGAGTAGAGGGGAGGGGACAAGCGACGCTGCCAAACATGTCCGTTAGCGACTTATCTGACATCTAACAGTACAATATGTCTCCTCGCCCAAAATTTGCCATCAGGGTAGTGCCCCCCCCATACTGGTCAACACGTATACGATATCATCCAAGTGGGCAGACCTGACCTGTATCTGTAGTGTTCCCTGCCCCATACAGGAGGCGCTGCAGCTTATCTTAGGTTCACAATAGATCTTGCTCTGCATTGTTTGAGTCCGACCGCGGACCAAAACAACAGAGGCGGACTGCTAAAACAACGGTTACATGGAACCTGGCAGACCCCATTGACTATAATGGGGTCTGTTGGGTGTCAGTCGTGAATGTAGCATTATTAAGTCACTAGGTCATTACTGACTTATAATGAAGCTGTCAAGGTTGGGGGGAGGGCACATCTGCACCCATCTCTGTTTGAAGACTATTGCAGCACTTGCAGAAATTCCTGGGAAACAAAGTGCTGCAAGTCCAACTTTGTCTTGTGGGTTCAATGGGGTTCAATGGGGCTCACTGGTCACTCTTGAGGTCTGTTATTTTAGTGGTCCATGTGTCTGTTATGTCCTTCAAGGGACCAGGACAACAGACAGGGGTGCACCATAGCGTAATAAGTCTTTTCATGCCCTATCCACCTGTGAGCTTTAGGGGGCAGCACAGATTCAGTTTACAGTGCTGGGTGATGGCTGTCCATGAGGGGGCGCACTTGCCTGTTCTAATGGTGGAAGCAGATGGAAAGAACATCTTGTGCACGTCACTGAGTATATACCAGTGTGAGAAGTGATTTACACTACCCTGAGCAGATGTCACTGAGCACGCTCAGATTTCATACATAGAGTCTACGAGAGCTGACCCCGCACTAAAGGTTACCCTGGACGTCCATGCTGAGGGAACTGAAGATCACATCACAGAAAGTACCCAAGTGAGCGGCACTACTGCCAGTGTGAATACACGCGGAGGGTCTTGTCATAGAAAGCTACAGAGAAATGCATCTAATTTCACTCACATGAAGAACCAGACGTATTTATCAATAAGTCTGATTTAGGTAGAAAGGTCATACAACAGAAATTTTAAAATGGGTTTCATATACCCTAAAGGCCTGTTCACACAAGCAAATAAGTTAGAGAAATCAGACAAGTATTTTGGACACAGTCAGGGAGAAGACAATGGATCCCCAATACAGTCAATGGAGTCCCTTGGGATGAATTGTTGGCCATCATAAGACTGGACTGTCTTTACGGTTTAATCCATCCTTCTAATTCTTCACAAGAAGAAAGGATCAGACAATACCAATGTGAACACACCCCAAGCAATAGTATCCATTTCTCTCCCACCTCACTCTAGTCTTCACCATTGGGGTTGGCCTACATGGCTGCAAGTATGGATGTGTCCATATACACCAAGTCACCACCAATCTGGTCCTCCCCATTGGGGTTTGCTTACATGGGTGCCCTAGTGTGTGTCCATATACACCCAGTCACCACCAATCTGGTCCTCTCCATTGGGGTTTGCTTAGATGGCTGCCCTACTGTGTGTCCATATACACCCAGTCACCACCAATCTGGTCCTCCCCATTGGGGGTTTGCTTACATGGGTGTCCTACTACTTATATACATACACAATACCCATTGTAGCCAATTTCTGGCATCAGTCACAGGTATAACCCGTGTAGCCAGTATTGACCACACTGACATGGTTTATATGGGCACAACACCGCAGCAGTCACAAAGTGGCCATCACCTGGGCAGGACCAGAGTAGAGGCGCTATAAGCAGTGGGGGAGAAAATGGGTAATTTTATATATAAAACCACTTTAAATTCCATAAATCTGATAAAACCTGAAACGGCAAACAGAGCAAAGACGTCCTCTAAACCAGAGCCACAGCGGTAAAACGTTTAACACTTTATTCCCTGCTTTCTTCCTATACCCTATAACATTTATTGTGTCCATGTGAATTCCTGCAGACAAGGACGCATTATAGGCCATCTGTAAGGAAGTGAGCCGACAAGGATGCTGAAGTGGATGCTATTACTGCACGTCTGTCAGCACTGCATGTGGGGATATGACAGTGTGCACACACGCTTCACAACACTGCAGTACTCCACCGAGGAAAGAGCTAGAGCCGGGTAAATGTCACAACTGCAATCTGTCAGCGCCTGGCGATATACCCGCAGCCGGATGAGAGGGGCACAAAGTGCTGGAGTAATACTGTGTGCAAGGCAATCATTGGCCCATTCATGGATGCTTGTACGGTTGGATTCACCGACTCCCTTGGACGGTTTCAGTATAAAAACCAGCAAAAAAAAAAAAAAAAACCAAAAACCCCATTATAGTCTATGAGGTCTCTGGGTAACCTTTTTTTTTTTTTTTTTTTTTTTTTTTTAAATCGGACAGGGTCTCAGTCATACGGATCTGCATGGGGGCCTGACAGATGGAGTCCCTGTCTGCATAAAAAGTGTGAACCCAAAATTACAGGTCTTAAAGGGTTATTCCCACATTGACACGACTTACGGGAACAGCTGAGCGCTGGACAATCTCTACACATAGCAGACCCCATTCACTGCTATAGAAGTTATATGAACCGCTAAGTAGTGCCGCTCTACATCAGTCCTGTAAGTCCTGCCCAAGGGGTCGGGACTTGGAACAGGAATTCCCATGTCAAGATGGGGTGTCAGACAACAAAATGATTGGGCATGTTCAGATCCATCAGCCCAATACTTTTCACTGAAATCTGTACACCACAGATACCAGATGAACCCAGAGATGGGACTTTATTTCGTCAACAGCAAATTCGGCATCCCCTCGTTCTACAAGTTTCCCTGTCCACCCCTTGGATACACCATGATGCTCCAGGACCAAGAAGGGGGCGCTGTATAAATATAAATGTCGCCGCAGTGTCACACCCTGGTACAACCTACATTAGATTTCCAGGTCTTCTCAGCTTACAGGTATTTCCATCATGGACTTCGCCATGTCCAATGGTGTGGAGCGTGCAGGCGAGCCGGCCAGGTTCTCTCATACAGCGGAGATCTGCATTGCTTTCTAATAACTGTGCGCACGCCAGTCAGTCATCTCCAGAACGGCGGCTTATCACGGATACGAAGCGTTTATATAGAAGTGGGGTTACACATCCAATCCAACATTTAATTAACTTCTCCTTTTTCTCTTAGGAATGGTTTCCTAGAAATCCGTGGCAGAAAATGATTTACTACATCTGAGGAACAAAACCCTGACTACATTACGGGAAGACGCCTGCAGGCAGCAGACAGAAGACTCTACGCCAAAACACGTCCAAGACTGACACCGGGTAATGGAGAGACATGACGTGCTAACTACAACTCCCAGCATGCCCCTGAGGTCAAAGGCCGTAATGTTGTGCCATCTGTATACCTATAGCGCAGACCCTGTATTCACCACCTACATCAGATCAGTATGGCAGAGATATAGGACATGGGTAACAACTGATTACAGAGGACAGGCTGTCTGACAGACCGGTTAATAGGGATACAGCTCCCTACCGACAGCTACATAGTTCACGAAAATGCAAAGTGTGAATAAAGTGGTCCAATACCTGGATTCAGCACAGATCAGCTGTCTGGAAGGGGGAACAACTCCTATTTGAGTAACTAGCATGTGCCAGCGACTTTGTCCGCAGATTGGCGGCACCCCCCGCCCCCCCTTTTCTGCGGCGGCCCAGCCTGACCCTGCGTTCCTTTTCCGCGCCACCCTCTCCTGCCGTAACCACGGCCCCCACCCCCAACTCCCGCGGCTCCCCCTGTATCCTCTACCTCGACTCCCCACACTTATCTCTCCCCGGAACCCTACCCCCTTGATCCCTGCTCCCACCGCACACATTCCTCCCGCAGTGCCCCCCCACCCCCTGGAACCCCCTCATGCGGACTTTCCCCGCACGGTATGCCGCCCTGCAGGCCCCTGGTTTTCTCTCATCCGCATGCCCCCCTGGGTGCAGCATATACAGGCCAGACTGTGCCAGGTAGCAGCGCTTCCGCCCTGTAGTGTAGTCACCAAACATGTGCAGCTGATGGGGTCCGCGCACGGCTGCCTGTCCCTAAGTAAGGCTGCATGTCAGCGGCTCTCACATGTTGCCGCCATATTCTTTTTTCACCCTGGCCGATGGCTCCACCCACACATCAGCCAATCAGTACGCCCGGCGATGACATCATGTCAGGTCATTGAATTTGGCAGGAGCAGAACTTTTCCGGTCACGGTCAGCCAGCCCGGGAGTGTAGACGAAAAGTAAGTAGCCTATGTTTCAATCCCACTGCCAATGTATGTGTATAGAAAATTGCAGGCAAATCCGTGCAGGTGTGTGGCAGTGATTGAGGAACAAAATTATTATTATTATATAATAATATAATAGTAGGAAGGATAGGATATCCCAGAAACCATTGCCATGCAGTAGACATGGCTGGAAATGAGAATATGGGGGTAAGCAATGAGCAAACCGGCACAAGACAACGGTTTATGCCAAGAAGTTTGCCGAAATAGAGTGTCCAACCCCCTGATCGTTCTAACCCAGGCCACGAAAGTGGGCTCCTCGATTCAGACTTCATTAAACAGGTGGGAACGACATCCAATAGACCTTAATAGGATAGGTTATGGATGTGTCACTATTGTCCAAGAAGGGAACATCCCTTTAATTTGCTTCCCATGAGATTTGGATCTCAGATTGAGCGTCACAGGGGTGAGGGTGTGATTGGCACCTGTATTCATAGGTCAAAGTATCAAAGAGTAACACTATATATTAAAAAAAACCCTATCAACACTATAAGTATCTGTTTATGACACTTTTCCGGACTTGGGCGATACCCAGACACCATTGGCAGCTCCTTGTTAGGCAGTCTGAGGGTACGACCTGCTTTACATAGCGGAGACTAGCAAATGTCATCATATTAGATGTGACAGCAGGATGGCAATGATAGACAGTCCTCAGCATGCCAGGACCAAGGGTAGACCGTGTATTCCTAATAGACTAATCCATAAGGGAATGGCATCACATCATAGGGATACAAAAATTATATCCTACTAAGCTTATAAATGTGAACGTATGGATGTTTGTTTGTTCCTCAATCACGCAAAAAACAGCTGAACGGATTTGTCTGAAATTTGTCACATACATAGATAGGAACCCTGATTATAACATAGGCTACTTTTTATGCCGGTCACTTCACGACCGCTATGAACGAATTTATGTTCAGACTACACTAAAGGACCCTTGACGTCATCACAGGTCCTTGAGCCGTTCTCGGATAGGATCACGCTGTTGTGTGGGCAGAGCTACACGCTATTTAGTGGGCGGCGTTATATAGAATGAAACCGGACACTGTAAAAGCTGCAGAAAATGGAGGTCAGAAGAGTAGAGAACATGCAGGTTGTGTGGGTGCAAGAGGAGTATATCGGGTGTAGACTGTGTGAGGACAACGGGGGAATGTGGTGTTTAGCCTCTGATGGGGGAGGGGGTAGAACTGTGGCAAATTTCAGCAACATTCCTTTCTAACACAGAAGCTGCTCAGACACTTACATAACCAAACCCCTGTAATCCACATTGCGGGATGTAGCAGAGCTTAGGCAGCGCTGTAGCACACCTCTATAGGCTCTCCATATGTGGAGATGTACATACAGCCGGGTATGCGGCGCATATACAGCGATGTAGCAGGGCCGAGACACGGGAGCAGGCGGATCATCCACAACAGCAATTAGCTACATATAGCGGATCAGCGCCAACAACAACACGCAGACGAAGTCGCAGGCAGATGCTAGTAATTCTATAAATTATACTATATGGGCCCAATGTGAACTACAGGGTACCTGACACAAAAAAAAAAAAAAAAAATTATGAAATATCTTGTGGATTTGAGAATAAGTATAAGAGATTCAGCCTCCACTTCTGGGAGTCTCCAACCTCCTGCCACATCCAAGCAAAGAATGAATATAGAAGTCTGCAAGTCTCTATGGTCAGGTCTATGGGAGTCACAAAGACAGCAGGTAAGGGTGTCCGACTGCTTTTGTGAGCCCTACAGAAGTAAATCAGAAGAGGTGCGAAACTTGCAACACCTTGCCATTCATTGTCTACATGGAAGTGGCCATCAACGGTCGCCTCAGCAGGCTAGTTGGGGGACTTTGTTGCCTACATAGAAGCAAGTTCCAGAAGTGGGACCGGCACCTACCAGCCATTTAAGGCATATCCTGGAGACAAGCCGCAGACGGTAAAATGCAATATTACAATATGCAATGTATACAGACAGTTATCGTGCATTGCCACCTTGGTCCCTATAGCTTTGGCTGGAGTGTTCCTTTAACGGTTAGGTACATTCATTACTATAATTACACAATGTAATGACTCTTCGTAGGTATTCACATTAATATGACTATTTATACTGTACACGACCACCCCTTTAACCTCTATGTAGAAGACTAAGCAGACAGGTACGCAGCCGGGGACAGATTGTGTGGATACAAGATGCTGGAACCGCTTCTAAAGTGATCCCCCGAACACCCATGCTACAATAACAATGTATAAGGAGATCGATAAAGGGTTAAAAAGTGCTATAAACAACCTGCAGCCTCGTGTCATGGCGATGGTTAATACACGGGTGCAATGATGAAATCGCGTGTCATTGGGGAAGGACTACAAGGAATTACCTGAGACCTAGAGTCACTGCGGTACATCTGTAGTGCCGCACTATGACCGGGCCGGGTCAGAGCCAGAACAGCATCAGACATACTAAAGGGACTATGGGGACCCCCTGGAAGGAAACCAAACCCGCATTAAAGTGTCAGTTACCTTAGGAAAGCAACAGACCCCATAGACTATAATGGGTTCCGCGTGGTTGTCACCCGAAAAAGGAGAGATATGCAGAGAGGCAAACAGAACGCCCACACGGAGAATGGGTGCAGATATGAACCAAGGCCATGACACCAACCCTCTCCACCCCACCCACCAAATATAACGAAGCAGACGTCCAGCACTAGAAGGCCCATGAGTGTAGTGGTTTGCACCATGCGGTCTGAAGTTACAGATGGTACACGCACCCATTTCTGTGACCTCACACATCCATAGTTTTTACAGATCATTGTCCAAGCGGTAAAAACCATACAAGAAATACGGTATGTAGCAGGTCCTATTCCTGCGGCACAGATTTGCTCATACAAGTGTTGTGGATTTGTAATGGTGGATGACATATTGATGCAAGGCGGCCATTTTTTTTTTTTTGCAGCCAGTGAAGGCCTCGCTAGTCATGTGCACGTAACCTGAGGATCTACGGTGTACAGATGTAGTTCACTTGCACTTTGCTCTTTATCTTCCCTTACACAAATTTTCCTAAAACAAAAACAAAAATCCAAGGGTCAACACCCCTGAGGCCTCCTATCCTCTGCCTCGTCAGACATCCAAGTGCCGACAGATGTATTACCCAACCATCACATATCCGCCTCACTGAACCAGTCTTCATTATGAAGTATTAAATGGGGTTATAGGGTAGGGGTCCCACTTCGCTGCCCAAATGTGCCGGGGGATCCGAACGACAGAGGGAATCGGCTAAGACAGCAGACACCCATGGACACCATAGACTATAATGAGGCCCGTCAGGTGTCCAATCAATTTCCGCCATTTTTATACTGAAACGAGAGAAAAGTTCTTTTAAGACGCCAACACGGATATGAGCATAACTTGTGAAGGCAATACAAGGAATGGCCACAAAACAGCAAAAGTGCCTACACCCCTCCATTGACATCCCTGCTGGTAAGGTTTACATGGCCGCAGAGTTGCTGTGCCGTATACTCTATGCGATGGCTGCGGAAAATCACCAATGTCAGGCCAGTTGTGGAAAAAAGTTAGCAATTTGGACTTCAAAAAAATGAAACTAATATTTTTAAATTTTAGATTACCATTTTAGATTTAGATGTATAGTTTGTTACATATTTACTATGATAGGAAGTCAATCATTGACTTTTTAATGAATGCAAGCTTCTTTTTATCCCTTCAGTCTGACCCTGACCGTTTATGAAGAAGACTGTCAGGTTGGAGGGGGGGGGGGGAACTACAGAGTAACCCAACTCTATCAGCCCTGGCAGGGGGGAACGGAGTGACCCCGAAGACTATAGAAGACTATCAGGGGGTGTTCCCAGTGATGATGCTTCGATTTAAGACCATCCCATTGATTGGGCAGAGATATTGGTACTAACACTAAGACCGCCATTATCTCTGGCATTGCGGTGTATCCAAGCAAAGCTCACAGTGCACTGAACTTAGTATGTAACATACTGGGGGCAGCCTCGGCCTACTCGCTCCTCCTGGCAGTGGCCGACATCTCTCACAGTCCCCTTACTCCGTGATGTCACGAGAGTGATATCGGTCACACCCAGGAGGTGTGAATAGGCTGAAGCGTCCCCCCACCCACCATGATCACTTATGGTGACTTTCATACATTTATATCTTCACTTTGCTGTATCAGAAAAGTTACAGAAGGGTCAGCAATGGGAAAGCAAGTACTTTATCCTACACACGATGGAGCCAGTATATAGAGGAAAAACCAGCTGACAATCCATTTTTAGTGGGACATGTCTTTCACCTGACCCCACTGGCTTAGACAAGCTCTCCTACCTCTTGTATAGCCTTCAGCCTCATTGGAGAATATGAGCCCCCTCATAAGTTCCAACCTTAAAGCAGCACAAGAAGTGGAGTAAAGGCAAAGTATTCCTCACAAGCATCACTCGTCGTTGCGCATGAGGTTATTTAGGAGGTCCAGGTATCCAAACTCAAGGCACGTGTGATCCAATAGGCACCAGTAGTGTGGTTATAGGGTCAGAGGAATTATATGGGGCCCAAAAATAAATAAAAAAATTGTAGACTAGTACAATAGATGGCACTTGACAATAAGAGAGGTGGTGCAGCCTATATTTAACAGGGTTTTATCCCTTGAACACTGGATAGGGCACAAGTCTGATGGCTGGAGGTACCACCATTGGGAACCCCAATGATCACGAGAACTGAGGGGAGGGGGTCAGCACATACATGCTGTTGCTCCATGGGATAAGAAATTATATTAGAGATTGGTAACCTTTGCCATCCTGTAGACTTGAATGGAGCAGTGCAAGTGTAACTACGGCTCCAGTCATACAGCTCCTTGTTATCAGTGGACTGAGCCACAATGCGATCCCCAGCAACCAAACACCCCTACCCTAGGAGCTTCAGGGTGGCATGAGATATGGGAGAATGTAGTATGACCCGCTCTGGGCAGAGAGCTTTATTAGACCCCATGCACATTGGGCAATCTTAAAAAGAAAATTAAAAAAAGCCCCCCCCCCCCCCCCCCAGTCTGTTCATTGATGGGAACCCAATCCAATGTCAGAAGACTGGGAGACCCTTCATCATACTGATCTATTAAGATGCATTAGCTAGGAGATTGATCCTGGAGTCAACTGAACCAAACCCAGTCAGAAGACTGCGACTCCTCCATCACTGTGATCTCTGAGCAGCATCAGGAGATGTATACACTAAACGGCAGGGGTTTTTTGTACTTAAAGGGATTCTACCATTAAAATACGTTTTTTTTTCTAGTTAACACATTGGAATAGCCTTAAGAAAGGCTATTCATCTCCTACCTTCATCAGTCACCTCCGGCCCGCCGTTCAGTAGAAATACCGTTTTTTTACCGGTATGAAATGAGTTCTCTCTCTTAAAAAAAAGGCCGCTGGCTGGCCTGTGCACTCGGCTCTTGCCTGCATCCCGATGGCAGAACAGCCTGCGCAGGCGCCTGAATGTGACCCCAGCTGGAAGAAGACCGCAGAAGAGGTGGTTGCAGAAGAAGATTGAGGCGTCGCTGGAGAGCGTTCTCTGGCAGCATTGGGGACACCCTGAGTGCCATTTGAGCGCTAGGGCCCGCCCCCAGTGCTGTGAGAGAACTCATCTGCATACAGACGAAAACCAAGATTTATACCAAATGGTGGTGCAGAGAACATCTAAAAGGTAGGAGAAGAATAGCCTTTCTTATGGCTTTTCCTACGTGTGATCTACAAACATGGATTTTAAATGGTAGAATCGTTATAAAGCCATCTGCAAGGTGCTCATTTTATTTATTTATTTGTATGTATTGGGAAAAGTGGTTGTAGAAGGAGGACATGTCCTTTAAGCAAACTCATAAGCCAGACAGTGACATCTGCAACACCTCAACAAATTATACATTTACATATATATATATATATATATATATATATATATATATATATATATATATATATATATATATACACACACACACTGGGGCAAAAAAGTATTTAGTCAGTCACCAATAGTGCAAGTTCCACCACTTAAAAAGATGAGAGGCGTCTGTAATTTACATCATAGGTAGACCTCAACAATGAGAGACAAAATGAGAAAACAAATCCAGAAAATCACATTGTCTGATTTTGTAAGAATTTATTTGCAAATTATGGTGGAAAATAAGTATTTGGTCAGTAACAAAATTTCATCTCAATACTTTGTTCTATATCCTTTGTTGGCAATGACAGAGGTCAAACGTTTTCTGTAAGTCTTCACAAGGTTGGCACACACTGTTAGTATGTTGGCCCATTCCTCCATGCAGATCTCCTCTAGAGCAGTGATGTTTTTAAGTGGTGGAACTTGCATTATTGGTGACTGACTAAATACTTTTTTGCCCCACTGTATATCTGACATTGCTTCCTAAAAGAAAACACTTCTAAGACGGCGTACATAAGACCATTTTACAGCAAAACACTAACGGGAGGCGTTTTCTTAAGATCGATGTGAGAGTTATTACCAGGGCAGCAAGAACATTACATACAGAAGAACTCCGATCTGGCAGGAAGTCTAAAAAGAGGACAAAGAGGAAGCAACGAACAGGTAAGAAGATCAGAGACACCTAGAAGAGACGAGGCAGGAAATGCATCAGCCAGCCCCATAACCGGCTGCAGACGTAAATATGACAGCCATGTGACCTGGCATAGACACATACATGGACAGCCACGTGACTGGGCAAAAATGTCTACATGGCGAGCCCTCTGACCTGGCATAAACATATACACAGTGAGCCAGTGAGCAGACGCAAACTTATACCCTGTATCGGCTCCGCCATTGGGCCTCGGGCAGAGCCGACTGCGCTTGCCTGCTGCCACAAGAAAATGGCTGCTTAAACAGTAAGCTGCCATTTTCTTGGGGTCGCTTACCCAGAAAACTGGTGTAAATGGCCATTTTCTTGTGGCCGTGGGCATGCGCAGTTGCCTGATGGCAGAGCAGACTGTGCATGCCTAGATGGTTGAAACCCAGGACGGAAGACGACACAGGGAGAGGGCGTTCCAGAAGAAGATGGAGGCGTCGCTGAAGATGATGAAGTCACAAAATTCCTTGCAGTTGTAGGTTGTGTTTTTAACTAGAGATGAGCGAGTACTGTTCAGATCAGCCGATCCGAACAGCACGCTCCATAGAAATGAATGGAAGCACCTGGTAATTCCGCTTTGACGGCGGCCGGCCACGTCCATTCATTTCTATGCGAGCATGCTGTTCGGATCGGCTGATCCGAACAGTACTCGCTCATCTCTAATTTTAACCTGTTGGACCATTTGCTCAGGTAGTTGTTCACAAAGTAGTGAACCTCACCCCATCCTTGCCTGTGAACAACTGAGCCATTCAGGGACATTCCCTTTATACCCAATCATGACACTCACCCATTTCCAATTAACCTGTTCACCTCTGGAAGCTGCAAACAGGGGTTTGGTTGCCCCCGTCCCAGCTTTTTTGAACTATGTTGCAGGCATCAAATTCAAAGTGAGTGAATATTTGCAAAAAACAATAACTTTTATCCATTTGAACATTAAAGATCTTGCCTTTGTCGTGTATTCAATTGATTATAGGAAAAGGATTTGCAAATCATATTCTGTTTTTAATTTATGTTTTACACAATGTCCCAACGTCATTGGATTTGGGTGTTGTACATAACAAAACTTGCGACCTGTCACATGTATCTATAACAAGCTCTGCAACCTGGAAGACAAGTATATACCACAAATACTACGACTTGGCAGACACACAAACTGTGCCCTTGCACCCACGTATACAGTATGAGCCCTGGCATACGCGTATACAGTATGAGCCCTGTGACCTGGCATACAGGTATATATAACCAGTCCTGTGACCTGGCATACAGGTATACAGTATGAGCCCTGTGACCTGGCATACAGGTATACAGTATGAGCCCTGTGACCTGGCATACAGGTATACAGTATGAGCCCTGTGCCCTGGCATACGCGTATACAGTATGAGCCCTGTGACCTGGCATACGCGTATACAGTATGAGCCCTGTGACCTGGCATACGCGTATACATAACCATCCCTAAAGCCTGGTATAGATGTAAATACAACAAGCTCTACAACCTGGCATACACATAAGCAAACCCTTTGACCAGACACAGATTTAGACAAGTCCTGTGCCCTGGCATACCCGCATACAGCATGAGCCCTGTGCCCTGGCATACCCGTATACCGCATGAGCCCTGTGCCCTGGCATACCCGTATACAGCATGAGCCCTGTGCCCTGGCATACACGTATACAGCATGAGCCCTGTGCCCTGGCATACACGTATACAGCATGAGCCCTGTGCCCTGGCATACACGTATACAGCATGAGCCCTGTGCCCTGGCATACACGTATACAGCATGAGCCCTGTGCCCTGGCATACACGTATACAGCATGAGCCCTGTGCCCTGGCATACACGTATACAGCATGAGCCCTGTGCCCTGGCATACACGTATACAGCATGAGCCCTGTGCCCTGGCATACACGTATACAGCATGAGCCCTGTGCCCTGGCATACACGTATACAGCATGAGCCCTGTGCCCTGGCATACACGTATACAGCATGAGCCCTGTGCCCTGGCATACACGTATACAGCATGAGCCCTGTGCCCTGGCATACACGTATACAGCATGAGCCCTGTGCCCTGGCATACACGTATACAGCATGAGCCCTGTGCCCTGGCATACACGTATACAGCATGAGCCCTGTGCCCTGGCATACACGTATACAGCATGAGCCCTGTGCCCTGGCATACACGTATACAGCATGAGCCCTGTGCCCTGGCATACACGTATACAGCATGAGCCCTGTGCCCTGGCATACACGTATACAGCATGAGCCCTGTGCCCTGGCATACACGTATACAGCATGAGCCCTGTGCCCTGGCATACACGTATACAGCATGAGCCCTGTGCCCTGGCATACACGTATACAGCATGAGCCCTGTGCCCTGGCATACACGTATACAGCATGAGCCCTGTGCCCTGGCATACACGTATACAGCATGAGCCCTGTGCCCTGGCATACACGTATACAGCATGAGCCCTGTGCCCTGGCATACACGTATACAGCATGAGCCCTGTGCCCTGGCATACACGTATACAGCATGAGCCCTGTGCCCTGGCATACACGTATACAGCATGAGCCCTGTGCCCTGGCATACACGTATACAGCATGAGCCCTGTGCCCTGGCATACACGTATACAGCATGAGCCCTGTGCCCTGGCATACACGTATACAGCATGAGCCCTGTGCCCTGGCATACACGTATACAGCATGAGCCCTGTGCCCTGGCATACACGTATACAGCATGAGCCCTGTGCCCTGGCATACACGTATACCGCATGAGCCCTGTGCCCTGGCATACACGTATACCGCATGAGCCCTGTGCCCTGGCATACACGTATACCGCATGAGCCCTGTGCCCTGGCATACACGTATACAGCATGAGCCCTGTGCCCTGGCATACACGTATACAGCATGAGCCCTGTGCCCTGGCATACACGTATACAGCATGAGCCCTGTGCCCTGGCATACACGTATACAGCATGAGCCCTGTGCCCTGGCATACACGTATACAGCATGAGCCCTGTGCCCTGGCATACACGTATACAGCATGAGCCCTGTGCCCTGGCATACACGTATACAGCATGAGCCCTGTGCCCTGGCATACACGTATACAGCATGAGCCCTGTGCCCTGGCATACACGTATACAGTATGAGCCCTGTGCCCTGGCATACACGTATACAGTATGAGCCCTGTGCCCTGGCATACACGTATACAGTATGAGCCCTGTGCCCTGGCATACACGTATACAGTATGAGCCCTGTGCCCTGGCATACACGTATACAGTATGAGCCCTGTGACCTGGCATAGCCCTGTACAGCACAAGCCACAGAAGTAAGACATGTCTGCCACAACTAGTCTGTATGGGGCCCCACATCCTGGCACCCTGAATCACAAGCCCACACAATTTCTGCACTACAAAGTGTTAGGCTTTGTTTGTCTGCGGCACAGACAGTCCAGCGAGACAACCAGACCGAGAGGAGAAGGGGGGCAAATGTACAGAGGAAGCAAAGAAAAATCCCAGCAAGAGCCTACAAGGAGGGGCTGACAGGCAGCAAAGCCAGGAGGACACATCAAAGGGGGACGCAACAAAGGACGAGGAGATCCGGACCCCGGCCCTACACATTACACAGAGGGGCCCTGCACACAGGCACCAGGAGCACACAGCAGCGACTTTAATATGCCCCACACAGAAGTGCCACAGTGGAGTTTAGGGTATGGCTTGGTTGCTTTATAAATGCTGCCCCTACCCAAAACATACCCACTGGTATAGGGGAAGATCACCCCATGGCAGCCTCCCAGTCACTATACCAGGGCCTCTGCCACCTTCACCCAGTCACTATACCAGGGCCTCTGCCACCTTCACCCAGTCACTATACCAGGGCCTCTGCCACCTTCACCCAGTCACTATACCAGGGCCTCTGCCACCTTCACCCAGTCACTATACCAGGGCCTCTGCCACCTTTACCATAGTTACACTTTTACAACTACATTATAGAAGTGCCACGGACATAAGTAACACTGAATCCTGCCATACAGTACGCTTGGTATATTAGTTGCCATCTTCATACAAGTCCAATGACACAGTGTGGGGTCTGCAGGGCATCAACACAGGGGGTATTAATAGGTTAGGTAATGGGAACATGTGGAGACTGAGAACCAGGTGGCAAACACAGACCGTAAGAAGTGACAAAGGGTCAAGAGATGGCACAATGTGGGCACCAGTCAGGCAGCATCTATGACAGGAAAGGGCCAGACTGTGATAGACAAGGGGCACGGGTCAGGTGGACACAGATAGGAGGTAGTGGGCAAGGGACAGTAGAAGCAGCAGGCACAAGTGGTGGGCACAGGTCAGGTAGTGGCAAAGGATCCAGGCACTTGTCAGCCTGCTGGCAACAGTCCAATAGCATCAGTGGTGGCAGGTAGAGAACAGGTAGTGTAACAGGTGACAGCATGGCAAACACAAACACAGGTGGGAGGTGCTGGGCGAGGGTCTGGGCACCACATGTAACAGGCACAAGTCAAAGAGTGACAGACAGTGGGTAAAGGTTGTAGCCAAGGGTGACACAGGCCAGTAGGGGGCAGGCACAGGACTAGTAGTGGCAGGCAGTATACAAACAGCTCAGTAGGGGGCAGGCACAGGTCTGGCAGTGACAAGCACAGGACTAGTAGTGACAGGTCAGTAGGGGGCAGGCACAGGACTAGTAGTGACAGGCAGTATACACACACAAGTCAGTAAGGGGCAGGCACAGGACTAGTAGTATACACACAGGTCAGTAGGGGGCAGGCACAGGTCTGGCAGTGACAGGTCAGTAGGGGGCAGGCACAGGACTAGTAGTATACACACAGGTCAGTAGGGGGCAGGCACAGGTCTGGCAGTGACAGGTCAGTAGGGGGCAGGCACAGGACTAGTAGTATACACACAGGTCAGTAGGGGGCAGGCACAGGACTAGTAGGGGGCAGGCACAGGACTAGTAGTATACACACAGGTCAGTAGGGGGCAGGCACAGGTCAGTAGGGGGCAGGCACAGGACTAGTAGTATACACACAGGTCAGTAGGGGGAAGGCACAGGACTAGTAGTATACACACAGGTCAGTAGGGGGAAGGCACAGGACTAGTAGTATACACACAGGTCAGTAGGGGGAAGGCACAGGACTAGTAGTATACACACAGGTCAGTAGGGGGAAGGCACAGGACTAGTAGTATACACACAGGTCAGTAGGGGGCAGGCACAGGTCCGGCAGTGACAGGTCAGTAGGGGGCAGGCACAGGACTAGTAGGGGGCAGGCACAGGACTAGTAGTATACACACAGGTCAGTAGGGGGCAGGCACAGGTCTGGCAGTGACAGGTCAGTAGGGGGCAGGCACAGGGCTGGAAGTGACAGGCAGTATACACACAGGTCAGTAGGGGGCAGGCACAGGACTAGTAGTGACAGGTCAGTATACACACAGGTCAGTAGGGGGCAGGCACAAGTCTGGCAGTGACAGGTCAGTAGGGGGCAGGCACAGGACTAGTAGTGGCAGGCAGTACACACACAGGTCAGTAGGGGCAGGCACAGGTCTGGCAGTGACAGGTCAGTAGGGGGCAGGCACAGGACTAGTCGGGGGCAGGCACAGGACTAGTAGTATACACACAGGTCAGTAGGGGGCAGGCACAGGTCTGGCAGTGACAGGTCAGTATTGGGCAGGCACAGGACTAGTAGTATACACACAGGTCAGTAGGGGGCAGGCACAGGTCTGGCAGTGACAGGTCAGTAGGGGGCAGGCACAGGACTAGTAGTATACACACAGGTCAGTAGGGGGCAGGCACAGGACTAGTAGTATACACACAGGTCAGTAGGGGGCAGGCACAGGTCCGGCAGTGACAGGTCAGTAGGGGGCAGGCACAGGACTAGTAGGGGGCAGGCACAGGACTAGTAGTAGACACACAGGTCAGTAGGGGGCAGGCACAGGACTAGTAGTATACACACAGGTCAGTAGAGGGCAGGCACAGGTCTGGCAGTGACAGGTCAGTAGGGGGCAGGCACAGGGCTAGTAGTGGCAGGCAGTATACACACAGGTCAGTAGGGGGCAGGCACAGGGCTAGTAGTGGCAGGCAGTATACACACAGGTCAGTAGGGGGCAGGCACAGGGCTAGTAGTGGCAGGCAGTATACACACAGGTCAGTAGTGGCAGGCAGTATACACACAGGTCAGTAGGGGGCAGGCACAGGGCTAGTAGTGGCAGGCAGTATACACACAGGTCAGTAGGGGGCAGGCACAGGGCTAGTAGTGACAGGCAGTATACACACAGGTCAGTAGGGGGCAGGCACAGGGCTAGTAGTGGCAGGCAGTATACACACAGGTCAGTAGGGGGCAGGCACAGGGCTAGTAGTGGCAGGCAGTATACACACAGGTCAGTAGGGGGCAGGCACAGGTCTGGCAGTGACACAGGCAGGAGACATATGGAAGGCAGCAGTAAGAGCCCTGATACCCGGAGCCTGTGTATTACTGGCAGATCCCCGCAGTCTGGAGGCTTTACAAAGGGTGTGAGAGTCCCTGAGGGGAGACAGCCATACACAAGATGGACTGGCACAGCCGTACACTGACAATCACCGCATGAAGCATCACGTACCGGGAAGATGTCCCGTCCTCGGCCTCCCCTAGCCGGGCCGTCCTGCTCTTCACCCCGTTGCCGTCCGCCTCACACTCTCCCCTCTCCCAGCACCGCTGCGGCCATCACAGAGCTCCGCCTCAGTCCCCGCCCCTAACACGTCTCACAAGGAACCGCCCACATCTCGTCACCTCCCGCTGTCCTATAAGAACTGCCGCAATCTGAGGGGTGTGGCCCAAGTGTGTGACGTCAGTGCCGGTACTCTAAGTAGAGGGTCGGAGTGGTCGGTGGCCGGAGGTGGTGACGGGGCGCAGTCACTTGTGTGCACAGCGGGCACTGCTACATCACCTCAGGCAGCGCCACTTGTCACACCTTCCCCTCTACACTTCTTATGCTTCTAAGGGCATGTTCACATGGAGTTTTTTGCAGGTTGAAGAAATCTTCAGGAATACGGAAACGTTTCTTGATGCAGTTGTTTTTTCACGTATTTTATTATGTGGGTTTTTTTGCGTTTTTTATGTGGTTTCTTGAGGTTGGGCCCCACATTGCTTTTTTTGTCTCCGATTTACCCTAGGATCACACTGGCGTTCCGCTTTCTTTTCTTTGGGTCCCAAAAAATGGAAATCTCATCCTCTTAAAGCAGTTACCTGCGAACCCCATAGAGTATAATGGGGTCTGCCGGGTTGTTGTCCCAAAAATGCAGAGTAAATGGTCTTGCTTGTAAAGAGAAAGAAATTACAATTTTTTGCACAAAAACTCAACTAACGCACAATTTTTTATTATTTTTTTTTTTAACTTTTTCATGCCTTTGGATGTGGAAGGTGCAGAAATCGGCCCCAAAGTCCACCCTTTATTGTATTTCCTATGACTGCAGAGGGTGCGCCTCAATTATGACAAGGCGCACCCCTCCTCACAAATCAGGTGCACCCTTCACACTGAAATCTATGCAAATGGGCAAACTACGAGAATATAAGGGCTCGTTCACACGGGCACAGAGGGGGCGGATTATGGCGTGTAATCCACGTCATAATCCGCCCCCTCACAATGGTGGTCTATGTAGACAGCCAGGCTACTTTTTTCCCAAAAAAAGCGGGCTTCCAGTTCTTCAGGCGGCTTCCGCGGCCCGTTGAGCCGCAGCATCCGCCTGGCAGCAGCAACCTCCACTATCGGTCCATACATTTGAGCCTTCTCTGGAGGGGGACGCCACGACAGTCGTGGTAGGCGGGTTTTGACCCGAGAGTGACGCGGAGAGCCAAAATCTGCCCTACCGCCCCCTGTGGGAACTAAGCCTTTGGTTATTTATCAAACAGCAAAGGCCATAAATATAAAATCACATTGCCAGGATTGCTGATTACTTGTCAATTCATCTACCCAAATTTAGAAGAAAAAAAAAAATTTTTAGAAGTAAAACATAACAAAGTGTATAAATTCATATTAATAATAAATATGTACTCATCTAGCGCCAAGATATTCTGCATCTCTTTACAAATCAGAATTCGCCATATTTGTACAGACCCAAAGAATAACATGAATATTTTTAATATTTTTACAGCACTGTAAATGCTGTGTAAATTAAACCCAAAAAATAATGTCTGAATTTTTTTTTATTCTTGACCCCAAAAATAATTTTTCTTCACAGTTTAACACGCTGGAAGCTGAGACAGCGCCACCTACTGGATCCAATCTTCTACTGTCAACTGTACAGTAGCTGTAAGTCAGTTTTTGAAGCCCCCGAGGCCCGATTCACATCTGCACATGGGTTTCCGTTTGGGAAGTTCACTTGCCCCCCCCCAACCCGAACAGAAACCTAATCCGCATTAAAAAAAAGTGGTTACCTATGGAAACCGGCAGACCCCATAGACTATAATGGGGTCCATGTGGTTTCTGTTTGGTTTACGCACCATTCTGTTCCCGGAGAAGGGAACGGAATAGCCGGAACACAGATGTGAAGCGGGTCTAAGCTGTCAAGATGGAGATGGGCTTCAGCAATGCTCACGTTCTGTGGTTGTGTGCACCTCACAACCAGGAGAATATAATAGGCCTCATTGCCATGACTGAACCTATGAGCTTCTGACAAGGTTCAGGATCCAGGGGTGAAGCTATAGGGGTCCAGACCCTGGAGCCTCTGCCACGGGCCACATAAAATATGCCACTGTTCTAAATGGCACACAGTAGGTAGAGGCCCCATTATTAAGGCCTAGTTTACATCTGCGTCAGTAATCCATTCGGGGGAGTCTGCATGAGGACCCCCCCCCAAACGGACTAACAACGGCATTTGCAAGCGGTGTGCAGTGAAAGCACACGGACCCCATAGACTATAATGAGGTCCGTGTGCTTTCCGTGAGATCTCCGTAGGGAACATGTGGGCAGGAAAATACTTTACAATCTACTTTCCTATCCACATGACTCGTGCGGAGATCTCGCAGCAAGCACACGGACTCCATTATAGTCTATGGGGTCCGTGTGCTTTCACTGCACACCGCTTGCCGATGCGTTCGATAGTCCGGGGGGTCCCTATGTGACACCTCGAACGGATTAATAAACGCAGATGTGAATCAAGGGTAGGTCTGCATTGGGGCCCAGGAGCTTCATGTTAGGTCTCAGCCTGTGCCTGATACAATACCTATAATACACACATTTTAATAAAAATACCGTTGGTATTCACCTTGCAAATACATGAAGCCAGGCTTACAAATAAATACAAAATACCAAGGACATTTCAGGGACAAATCTTTCCAAGGACCTTTATTTCATGGAATTCAAGGACAGTTGGCAGCTTGTTTGCTGTGGGATGAGTGATACCATATGATCAAATTAGAAACTGGTGCGGTGCCCAAATATCCCCCTAATACAGCATAGAGTCACCAGGCAGGTGAGTTGTTTCTGCATCAGACCCCGTCTGTTATACCAATGACTGTTACAGGCCCAGATGTAGGAGTATATACAGGTATATACAGCTACCGCCACTATTACTATTATACAGCCAGGGTAATACATTATCACAATACACTATCATTGCTCAGGTCTTGGCTTTACTTGTTTATTGACCTGTAAAAACTCTTATAAAAGGAGATAACATTCATATCCTTGTTTGCCCAAAGAATCACTCACCTGTTAACTCGGATCTGGAGAAACTTACATGAACTCGCTGCTCTATATTATCATTATTATGTCATAAAATCGACTTTATTCATTGACGTGCATGTAAAAATATGGTGTACCTGCACTTAGTGATGTCAGAACTAGCCGTATCCTCGTTTATACACAGGTATGTGACTCTATATACTGTAGTCTGGGACAAATTGCTTGTGAGAGGGTCTCATGTAACTAAAGTTATATGTGCCTGCGGTGCGAGACATAATGGCTGCCCTACTTGTGATTTACAGGAAAGAAGAGCAATGTTCAGTGATTCATTTTTTGTGGTCTGGAGATGATCGTTATCGAAGAATTTGTGCAAAGTGTGGAGAAAGTGTTTTCTAATGAAGACGTGTGTATAAAGGGATAGAGAAGTTCAAGGAAGGTTGAAGAAGGAGGAACCGACTCCCATCCTTGTCCATGACTGATCACATTGAGCATGCACGTGAACTGATTCTGTTGGATAGATTATGTGAAAGAAACCCTATGATCAGCGCCACCTATAGGGCAAATGGTGCCTATGGTAACAGGGGCCCCCTCTACTGACCCAGATTGAGTGGGACACTCCCGTATTTCTGGTGCCGTTCTGCTGTTCCAGGTGACAGGCAGCGATTTAAAGGGATCGGCTTGCCTTAGGCCCCAAGCCTAGAAGTTAGAAGCCACCACTGGAAGAAGACGTGATGAAGACCTCGTTCCAGAAGAAGACGGAGAGTTCTCTGGCAGCATTGGGGACGCCCCCAGTGCTGTTTGAGTGCTAGAGCCCGCCCCCAGTGCTGTGAGAGAACTCATTTACATACCGGCAAAAACTAGGATTCCTACGGAACGGCGGCGGGGAGAAGACAACGAAAGGTAGGAGAAGAATAGCCTTTTTTAAGACTATTCCGACGTATTAATGATAAAAAAATGTGATTTAATGATAGGATCCTTTTAAACTCTATCTGCATCCTAAGGTGGCAGATAAAGTTGAATATAGTGGGATTTTTTTGGGATTCATCACCCACAAACCACTATTTTGCTCTGAGTCTCTTCAGATGAATCAATCACCTAAAGAATATACAGTATGTGAGATTTGCCCAGCAGTTTCAGACTGAACCTGAGACTCCAGACAATAAGTGAAGGCCCAGGTTACGCTAGGTTCAATGATCCCATAGATTATAATCTCTAGGACTTTTCTTTCTGCCGATTTTAGACAGATTCTGTGATGGTGGAGACTCCAATGCTAGTGTGAATCCAGCCTTAGATAAGTAAAAATAACAAACACTGTGACTCATCTCTCCTGTGCTCTATTGTAAGATCCATTGCAAGTCCCCACCTTCTTCAGGCCTCTTCTAGCTGAGAGCATCATAACATTAGCGTTCTACGTGACTAGAGAAGAAGGGGACTAGGAGAAGAAGGGGACTAGCACCAGATGTCACAACAGAGACCACGAGAGGTGAGTAAGACTGTTTGCTATGTTTACTCACCTCCCCTGAGCCTCCACTTATTATACAATGGGATCTGACCGCAGATACAATAAAAACAGTTCGGACTGAACAAGTAAACTTCGCAGATGTTTGCAACATGAATTTTGTGAGATTCTCCCAACACTGGCTGTTTTTTTCCTCTAAAAACATAAAGATAACTGGTATTAAAGACCAACAACTTTCCCCTGACTTCAGCCATCCGAGAAGATTTGGGAAACCCTTATAGACATTAGAACCGAATATTGGGTTCTGCCAACAGTAATCTACACGCCGACCCCGCTCAACTTCTGTCAGAAACTTTTCAATGGGTTTTATCCTTTCTTTTTTGCTATAAGATATCTATCTATCCGTCTATCTGCAAATAAGAGAGTCAGTTCTGGAAATAGCTTTTTAGTATTCTACAGTGATATCTATATCTTCCAACTGGACGGAGTTCACCAAGGGACGTGATTTCCCATGTCAGACTCGCGGATACAAAGCTGACTGACAAGATAATTATACAACGTCTAACAGCCCTGGGGGACCAGGAAGATTTATTGGTCACTTAGGTATCGGAACTGAATCACCTTAGCAAATGTATAACCTTAAGGAACGTCTTATCTAATTATATTATGTCAAGTACATTGAGGAAACGTGTTATTATTTACATATGCGTCCTATATCCTTATTATATATCCTGGAATGACCAGAGTAGGTATAACGTAACTCGGGCCTCGTTCACATCTGCGTCGGTAGTCCGAATGGGGACTTCCCCCAAATGGACTACCGAACTCATTGGCAAGCAGTGTGCAGTGAAAGCACGCAGATCCCCCTAATCCAGGGGTGGGCAATTAATTATCCCATGGGGCCGCATGAGAAATTGAAACGGTTCTAGAGGGCTATGCGCGCTGTATCAAATTTATCTCCACCCACTTCTATGTTGACTCCGCCCATTCTCAATCATTTTCCCATGTGCCCCCACACAGTATAATCCTCCTACAGTCACCCTAACATTATACACCCTCACATTATAATGTTTCCCTCCAAATGTCCCACAGTATTAAGTCCCTCTCCTCGTGCCCCAGTTTAAAATGGGGGAAACTAGAGGGGATATTAAACTGGGGCAGCTGGAGGGGGACATTAAACTGGGGCAGCTGGAGGGGATATTAAACTGGGGTCAAGTAGAGGCAGACATGTTCCCCTCCAGCTACCCCTCCACGGTTTAATATTCTCCTCCAGCTGCCCCAGTTTAATGTCACCATCTGCCTCCCAGTTGAATGTCGCCCCTTCATCTGTCTTCAACTTAACTGCCCCCTATATCTGCCCCCAGTTCCCTCCTCTTACTCACACATACTGTCTCTTCTGTCCTTATCCTCCTTCAGTCTCCATTCCCGGCAGCTTGTTCTTTCTGTGTAACAGCAACCACACTGTCCCATGTGGCTCCGCCCACTAACGAGTCTTCGCCTATCCTATCACTGATCCTTTAGTAAACTTACCATTTGACATCTACTTTTATTCCACAAGCTATTGCGGGCCGGACAGAACCAGTCAGAGGGCCGGATGTGGCTCGCAAGCCTACATTGCCCAGGTCTGCCCTAGACTATAATGGGGTCCGTGTGCTTGCTGCGAGATCTCCGCACGGAACATGCGAACAGAAAAGTACTTCACAATCTACTTTCCTGCATGATTTGTGCGGGCAGCGCAAAGAGAGCGCACGGACCCCATTATAGTCTATAGTGCTTTCACTGCAAATCGCTTGCAAATGCGTTCGGTAGTCCATTCAGGGGGTCCCCATGTGGACTTCCCGAACGGATTACCAAACGTAGATGCGAACCAAGGTTCAATGTACAATGCAAGACAAAGTTGAAAGTCATTTTGTTTACAATTTTGTTTTGATCATTTTACAGCGTCACAATGTCTATCAGTAATCCACATTGATCAAGATCCATTACATCACTTACACTACTTATTACATCACAGTATCAATTACTGCGAGTGTCGATAAAACTTTGTCTTATAACTTTATCGACATTCACAGTAATTGATAAAGGGTATTCTCTGATGTGACCCATTGGATCGGTGTGTAACGGGTGTGAAGTGAGACTTGTACACATTTGTATGACAATGGATTGTAGTCATATAATCATAATGAGGGAATCGATTAAAGGGGCTCTATCAGCAAAATTATGCTGTATGAGCCCCACATATGTGTGAATAGCCTTTAAAAAGTCTATTCAGGCACCGCTAATCTTATTTTAAACCCCCCCACCATTTTAAAATAAAACTATAAAAACATATATGTAAATCATACCTTAGCGTGCACCCTGGGCGGTGATGCACGATCCGACGTCATCTTCTGGCACGCCTTCCTCTTCTTTCTTCTTCTTTCAGCGACGCCCTCCAGTCCCGGCTTCATCATCATCTTCTTCCGGCAGTTCAAATCCAATTGGATCAAATCTGGCACGTGCGCACTGCCATTGAGAAAAATGGCGCCGGAGGGGGCGCTACTGCGCAGGCGCCGGATTTCAACCAATCGTATTTGAACCGCAGGAAGAAGATGACGATGAAGCCGAGGAAGAGCTAGGACCGGAGGGCGTCGCTGAAAGAAGAGGAAGGCGTGCCAGAAGATGACGTCGGATCGTGAATCACCGCCCAGCGTGCACGCTAAGGTATGATTTACATATATGTTTTTATAGTTTTATTTTAAAACGGGCGGGGGGTTTAAAATAAGATGCCTGAATAGACTTTTTAAAGGCTATTCACGCATATGTGGGGCTCATACAGCAAAATTTTGCTGCTAGAGCCCCTTTAAAGGGATTACCTGGGCAGTTCAACTCACCTGAGTTACTCCAGCATTTTCTACATACTAAACCCAGGGGCTCTGATCTGACTCTGACTCTAGGTCACCTGATTGGAACCAGCCCTCAACCCCAAGGTTATGCCCGCCCCCTCCTAAAAAAAATGATACCCACCAAACCTATTTTCGGTTACATGATGCAGCGCCTTTAAGTTTCAGGTTTATACGGGCAAAAAAGTGCAGAGTTTGTGCGGCATGGCTGTACATGGAATTATGGGACTTTTTTATTGTTTCTTAAGAATTTTAAGAGTATCTATAAGGTCATGTTCACACTATTGTCCCCCATCCATTGTTTTCACGTAAAAACTAATGCAACATGCCGTATATTATCATCTTTTCTTTTTATTTAACCTGTTGTCTGCCCTAAGGTAAGTTTTTAGAAATGCTGAAAACCTCTTTATCTATCTTTAGCCTTCATTTATGAATTGTAATCACTAGCCATAGGCCACCATTTTATTGCATAGATTTTATTGCCAAGGACTATGACACAGAAAAGAAGGCTAATTATATTATACTATGACTGATCAGATTATAGATTACAGAAGTGTTTGTATAAACTGTACACATATAATATTCATAGGGTGGAGGCTCAGACTGTCTCATCTCCTCTGTTATTCCTCCTCTGACGTCTGCCCTCTTTATAGACATTAGCACCTTCTTCACCGGTCTACATAGGCTCCGTTCCCACGGAGTAACACGCCACTCATTCAGACATGTATACACGTGTCAGAGTGTGAGCGCTCAAAACAGATCCCATTCATTTCAATGTGTGTCGGTTTACGGGCGCTACATATTGAAATCAATGGGAGGCTTTTGAACCCATTGATTTCAATATGTAGCGTGCATAAGCCGGCACACATTGAAGTGAATGGGATCTGTTTTGAGCACTCACACTCTGACACGTGTATACGTGTCTGAATGCGTGGCGCGTTACTCCGTGGGAACGGAGCCTTAGTTTTAACTTCAGGGATATTTTTCCCTCTTTCCTTCTAGGAGACTGAACAAGCGAGTTGCCCCTTCTCTCAGCATCTAAAATCTTCATGGTAACCATATCCAATTTCCTTTTGGCTGAGAAGTCTGCAATTGCCTGTTAGTCATGCCGCATTTGCCACTAGGCACCCAAGGGTGGGACCAGAGAAAGAAAATAAAGAAGGTAGCTGCCTCCCTTAAGAATGTGCAGTGGAACTCTGCCTCCATGCCTTGGCATTGCTTATGAGTGGCTGCCCACTGCTATACAAACATATATAACCCCCCGGCTGGCACGCGGGGGGTTAAGCGGCCGCTGGCAAAGTCTGCCTGCCGCCGCTTTCAATAAGATATAATGCGCACCGGACTGCGGCTTATAGTCCGGTGCGCCTTATATATGAACCGAGACGGACTATAAGGCGCTCATGGGCAATGCGGCTTATAGTCCAGTGCGCCTTATAGTCCGTAAAATACGGTATTTAAGGTGGCCAATTGCAAGTTGTTCTACTATTTGAATCTCCTATGAAGAGTGGCATCATGGGCTACTCAAAACAACTCTCAAATGATCTGAAAACAAAGATTGTTCAACATAGTTGTTCAGCGGAAGGATACAAAAAGCTGTCTCAGAGATTTAACCTGTCAGTTTCCACTGTGAGGAACATAGTAAGGAAATGGAAGACCACAGGGACAGTTCTTGTTAAGCCCAGAAGTGGCAGGCCAAGAAAAATATCAGAAAGGCAGAGAAGAAGAATGGTGAGAACAGTCAAGGACAATCCACAGACCACCTCCAAAGAGCTGCAGCATCATCTTGCTGCAGATGGTGTCACTGTGCATCGGTCAACTATACAGCACACTTTGCACAAATAGAAGCTGTATGGGAGAGTGATGAGAAAGAAGCCGTTTCTGCACGTACGCCACAAATAGAGTTGCCTGAGGTATGCAAAAGCACATTTGGACAAGGCAGCTTCATTTTGGAAACAAAAATTGAGTTGTTTGGTTATAAAAAATGCCTTATGCATGGCGTCAAAAAAGAAACAGCATTCCAAGAAAAACACATGCTACCCACTGTAAAATTTGGTGGAGGTTACATCATGCTTTGGGGCTGTGTGGCCAATGCCGGCGCCGGGAATCTTGTTAAAGTTGAGGGTCGCATGGATTCCACTCAGTATCAGCAGATTCTTGAGAATAATGTTCAAGAATCAGTGACGAAGTTGAAGTTACGCCGGGGATGGATATTTCAGCAAGACAATGATCCAAAACACCGCTCCAAATCCTCAGGCATTCATGCAGAGGAACAAGTACAATGTTCTGGAATGGCCATCCCAGTCCCCAGACCTGAATATCATTGAACATCTGTGGGATGATTTGAAGCGGGCTGTCCATGCTCGGCGACCATCTAACTTAACTGAACTTGAATTGTTTGTCCAAAATACCTTTATCCAGGATCCAGGAACTGATTAAAAGCTACAGGAAGCGACTAGAGGCTGTTATCTTTGCAAAAGGAGGATGTACTAAATATTAATGTCACTTTTCTGTTGAGGTGCCCATACTTTTGCACCGGTCAAATTTTGGTTTAATGCATATTGCGCATTTTCTGTTAGTACAATAAACCTCATTTCAATCCTGAAATATTACTGTGTCCATCAGTTATTAGATATATCAAACTGAAATGGCTGTTGCAAATACCAAAATATTTAGAACTAAAAATGATTAAGATTAATAGCGGTGCCCAAACTTTTTCATAGGACTGTACCTATATTATACACCAAAAAGTATTCAGTCTAGGATGTATTCTATATAATAGTGATGGCGAACCTTTTAGAGACTGAGTGCCCAAACTGCAACCCAAAACCCACTAATTTATCACAAAATGCCAACACGGCAATTTAACCCTAACAATGTGCAGCTCCACAATTGCAGAAAGTTACAGACCTGCAAAATATGGTCATACGAATGGGGCTTTATAGAGCTTTCTACTCCCAATACTGTGCAAGCGGCCATTTTCTCGTGGCCTGTGCGCATGCGCAGTCTGCAGAAAGAAGAGTAGCTTAATATGCAAAAACATTTAGTGCAAAAATATGACACAAAATACGCCAGCTACTAGTGGTGTAAAGATAGACAAATATGTCTAAAAATTCCCCAAATTTGTCTTCCAACATGAAATATTTTTATATTTTTGGTGCTTCTTTAGACAATCTAGTCTAGTCTAAGTATTACACAACATTAGTAAACGTGCACCAGTTTCTTGACTTATTTTTGTGAGATATACCATTGGAATCCATCACTTCTTATAGACACATTCTGTAAATACAGATGCGTTATATGAACATTCCTGCTATACAATAAAGCCCTGCACAGCCTCATCACAGCAAGTTATAGGAGCTCACAAACCAGCCAGAGCAGCTCAGGTCCTGATAGGAGGTTTTGTTTAACTGGATTATTCTATGTGATATCTGGAAACGCCTTGACAAACTGTCCTTGTGTGATAACTCGGAAGATAGAAATGTTATCATACAAACAATTGTGAGCGAACTATAATTACAATCATAATAAGGCCGGGAGCAGGGAAATAATCTAGTTCTAAACTGATAGGGCCTGTCCTGCAATTTCATTCCATTTTGGCACAGATTGTAACACCAAGATCCGATATAGGGAAGAGAAGTACTCACCATGGTGTGACACAACTGTAACGCAAGCTCATGTACTGTAGTTAGAGGTTTGACTGCATTATGTCTTATTATCACTACAATTACTGTATCTTGTATGGTTTGTCCAAGAATTGGGTTAACCCAAGTGGAGGCCGGAAGAAGTGTGAAATAAAATAATAAAATAAAAGTATAAAATAAATCATATTCACCTGTCTCCAGTACTCTGTTGTCCACTGACTGTATCTGTTCAGGCTGGTGCTGGGACCTCAATGATGGAAGTCCTGTGCATTGCATGACCGCTGAGACCAATCACTGGCCTCAGTGATCGCGAGAGAGGGACCCATGATGTTACACCCACTAGGTTTAATCAGTAATATTATATTTTAAGATTGTAGGAATAAACCAGAGTACTCAGAGCATGCCCTTGCAAAATTGAGGAGAACGTACAGGTAACCCCTGCTAGGGGTAAAGTAACAGCAGTAGGCAACACTGTACAGACACCCTGGATTACCTATCCCAGCCCCACCGGCTTCTCTGTGCCCCTGCCACCTAGGGGAGGAGCTGCAGAGGATTGGAGGAGAAGGGGATTGTGGGTCAAGGAAGAGCAGGAAGGAGATGAGGGGACCGCATGGTTGGGAGAGCAGAGAGTCCAGCACCTGCACACACAGGGCAGAGCTCCAGGGACAGTCCTGCCAGCACAGCAGCTAAGACCAGGAGTAGAGGTCACCCTACAGCTAGACAGCTCTACAACTTTGTTCTGGAGAGACCCCTTGTCTCATCACACAGGGACTTGCTGCAGAGCCAAGGAGAATTCTGGAAGTGGATGCACCTATGTGTCTGGGAGTTGTGAGCAGCCACCGCTGAACTGTGTTATAGAGTTGTGGGAATTATTTCTGAGGACAGTAATCCTAAGTGCACCTACGGTTCCAGCAAGCGCGGCTTGGACTGAGTTATTTATGTTGCTGCAGCTTTATTAGGGGAGATTTGGTACATGCAGCTAGCTATGTGGAGTGTGTGTGCCAACGTATCTGTGTGAGAGAATTATGTTCTATGTGTGGGTCATTGTACATTAACCCTGTGTTCCCCAGAGTTTAGAGTATTAGGGGATCCACTTATACTATTATATCTGCCAGGCCTGGCATGCATTTATAGCTCATGGTTACAAAGGTGCAACCGCTGGATAGCTTTTGTGCTATATTATATGCTATCTTACCTTTCTACTTTTGCAATTTGCTCTCCTGAGCACACTCCTATTTATTTCTATCCCAATAAATATTCCCCGGTTATTTTACCCCTACTTCTGTGAGTTTGTACTAAGCTTAGGCAGGGGTTTCCCGAATCAACCCCTGGCAGAAGAGGACAATCCTCCTGCCTTCCTACAGAGCTCCGAGAAAGATTCAGGTGGAGGCACTGCTCCATAGCGAATTTAAAGATACACACACCCTTCCTATAGAGTGAGGTCTGAATGGGTGTTACATACACATTAACTGAACAGAATTAAAGAGGACTAGAGATGAGCAAGTACTATTCGAAATGGTAGTTTCGAATAGCACGCTCCCATAAGAATGAATGGGAGCGGCTGGCGCACAAGAGGCTAAGCAGCAGGACGCCGGCTGCGTCCATTCATTCCTATGGGAGCGTGCTATTCAAAACTGTTGTTTCGAATAGTACTCACGCATCTCTAAAGAAGACCTTTCACCACCTCCACCAATTCTAGTTCTTAGCATCTGTCAATAGTTGCTGCTCCACTGATTCCAGCACAGTTGGAATTTTCTCTCTAGCCCCCACCATTCCTGAAAAACAAGCGCAGTTAGTTTTGGTGCCTGATGTGCTATTTAAGCTCTGTAATGTCAGAAGGGGCAGTGTCGGACAGGGGGCATGACTCAGAGCTCCAATCAGAGGCAGCCAGTGTCAGAGCTCAGGATCACACCCCTTGTCTACACCTGCCTGGCAGTACAGAGCCTAAATAGTATATCAGGCACCAAAACTAACAGCAGTGATTGCTCAGGAATGGTGGGGGCTAGAGAAAAAAAATCTGTGCCAGAATCAATGGAGAGGCAACTATTAATATTAATTTATATAAATAGCTGGACTTGTTAGAGGTCGTGAAAGGTCATCTTTAAAGAGAAGCTACCTTTCATGATTAATCTCACAGGAATGGTGGGCTTTGTTTAGGTATTCTGGTTTCTGAAAATAATTATATCTGAATAATGAAAAATATATAACTTATAGCAATTGTATTTTTTTTATATTGCAAGACCTCTGCTTGTTGTCATTCTATTCTATAGGATCTTTACTTGTCCAGTAGATACAAATCTGATCTAGTCTAGTGATAGACACGCAGAAAGAAGGGGCTCCTATTACCTTTCCATTTAGTGAATGAAAGGTGAATGAAGAAATGAATGAAGCCACATCTGCGTCCTGCCGCTACTCAGTTGACATCTTGATGAACAAGCTTTCTAGGTAATTATAGGAAGAGGAGTCAACGCAGCAGGAAAATATCATAGGCTGGACTCGAAAGACATCAATCGTATGTCCTGCAGGACAGGTAAAGTCGATTCATAGCTGCTGCCAAGTTTACATTCTCAGAAATATCACCTGTCACCTATACTTAGAGGCATACTGGTGCCAGGGCTGCCATTTTAAAACTACCTTATTTTGCGACATACCAATTCTGTATTACATTTCCCTTTATTTAGCACCCTTACAAGGCTTAATCAGATTCTATTTGCAGGTACAATCTGCTACGTGTGACAGCGCCTATAGAGAGCCAACACCATTTATAAGAGCCCTCCTAATAAATCCTCAGGGCTTTTTCACGTTGCGTTTTTGGCCTCCCTTGCCGGGATACGTTGGTAACCAGTCAGAATCAGCTGTCAACTTATCCCTGCATGAAGAACTGGCCATTAAAAAAAAGGGGGGGCCTGCAGTTCTCCGTGCAGGGATAAGTGGGTCGCTGATTGTGACTGGTTACCAATGTATCCCGGCAAGGGAGGCCAAAAACGCAATGTGAACACTCCTTTAAAGTGAAAGTCCCACCCCCAAACAGGCTGCTATGCTAGTAGCATAGCAGCCTACATCATTATTAATACAAAGCACACATACCTTTGGAGGTATTGTGTGCTTTGTATTTCTCCAGCTAAAAACTTATATATTATATATTATTGCCAAAGTTCCCTCTCCGCAGTGCGGCACACCCGATGCCCCAACAATCCCCCAAAAAAATTTAGCCCCACCCACTGTTATGTTGACTCCGCCAATTCTCATTAATTTTTCATGTGTCCGCACACAGTATAATCCTCCTACAGTCACCTGTACATTATATGTCCCCCCTCTATCTCTCCCGCAGCTTCATATACACCCTTCATCTGCCCCCAGTTTCATGTCTCCTCCATCTCTGCCCCCAGATTTATGTCCGCCCATACATTTCTGCCCCCAGTTTCATGTCCCCCCCTCCATCTCTACCCCCAGTTTCATGTCCCCTCCATCTCTGTCCCCAGTTTCATGTCCCCCATCTCTACCCCCACATTCATGCCCCCCATCTCTGCCCCCAGATTCATGTCCCCCATCTCTACCCCCACATTCATGCCCCCATCTCTGCCCCCAGATTCATGTCCCCTCCATCTCTGCCCCCAGATTCATGTCCCCTCCATCTCTGCCCCCAGATTCACGTCCCCTCCATCTCTGCCCCCATATTCATGTCCCCTCCATCTCTGCCCCCAGATTCATGTCCCTCCATCTCTGCCCCCAGATTCATGTCCCCTCCATCTCTGCCCCCAGTGTCATGCCGTCCTCTCCATCTCTGCCCCCAGATTCATGTCCCCACATCTCTGCCCCCAGTGTCATGTCCCCCCATCTCTGCTCCCAGTGTCATGCCGTCCTCTCCATCTCTGCCCCCAGTGTCATGCCGTCCTCTCCATCTCTGCCCCCAGTGTCATGCCGTCCTCTCCTTCATCTGCCCCCAGTTTCACGTTCCACCTCAGCGTACACAACATTACACTTACCTTCTCCTCGTTCCCCCGCTGCACTCTGCGCGCCTCTCTCTCACTGGCGCACAGTTGTAGATGCGATGTGACATCATCACATCGCGTCTACAAGCCAGTAGCGGCGGCGGCGGCTGTGTCAGCTCCTCGCTTCAGCCGCATATGTGTCAGTGAGAGAGGCGCGCAGCAGCGAAGCGAGGAGCTGACCTGTGTCAGCTCCTCGCTTCGCCGCTGCCGCCGGCTACTGGCTTCTAGACGCGATGTGTTCAGCGAGAGAGGCACGCAGCGGCGAAGCGAGGAGCTGACCTGTGTCAGCTCCTTGCTTCAGCCGCGTATGTCTTCAACTCAGATCTGCGTCCTCTGGATGCAGATCTGAGTTGAAATAGGACATACAATGACTGCTGCGGGCGCCAGGGGGCCGGCACACGGTGGCGGGCCAAAACCGGGCCCCCCCCATTTTTCAATTTGGCCGGGCCCCTGACGCCAGTAGCAGTAGTACTGGCCTATCGGCGGCCCTGACTGGTGCCAGGCTAAGTCATGCTTATTCCTTGTGCTATTGAGAATTTGACTTAAAGGAAGTGATAGCCTCCTATTGTTCAAATGCAACATTACCTACATCACAGCTTAAAGGGAGTTTGTCAGGTTCACCTTAATAGGAGCAGAAACATAACCTTTGTGAAGTAATGCAGAGATAGAGATATATAAATCAGCCAGCAAGTGCCCAAAGGGTGGGACCTGTTTACCAGATTTAGCTACAGATGGCTGCAAGTGCTCCAGCTCTCCTCTGGAATGGCCACCTAACGCTGTGATTAATACACTGTCTACCAATAAGTATTTGGACACCCATGCAAATGAAGATATCTGCGGTCGTGATGGACGTCACACCTTCTGCCGTTAAATAGGAAACAGCATTGGCATTAGTCACATGCAAGATGCCACGAAGTGCAGAGTTGTCCGATTTTGAGAAAGGGGTAATTGTGGGGTACCACAGAAATGGTCGATCCTTAAGGGACGTAGCAAGCGAACTGAATTACCCAAAATCAACAGTGGCCTATGTGATTACGAAGTGGAAGGTGAGCGGTGATTGATGGAATGTGTCCCGAGCAGGCAGACCCCCGAAACTGGGAGATAGAGACCGACAAGTGCTGGCCAAAGAAACCGCACCCAACCGATGGCTCACATACACCAGGAGTGTCACCAGGCACCCGGGAGTATTGTGTCCCTCAATCCTATCTGTAAGGAAGCATCTGCTGGGTTCTACCAACTATTGGATAGGAATAAATGTTGTTTTTCTACTCTACCACAAGTGTCCACATACTTATTGGTAGACAGTGTATAACCAGTCTCTGCCTGTGTTGTGGCTATCTTTGTACAAATAAACTCCGCCTCCAGTGCACATACATACTGTTTTGCATATTCATAAAAACATGGTTATCTCTGCATTGCTTCCTTAGCTTTTGGCCACAATGGTATGTTTCTGCTCCTATTAAAAGCACCTAAATTGTACTCTTATTGGTTTTGGAGGCATTTTGGACCCGATACACTCCCTTATTGATAACCAGGGGTCTTTTAACCAAGTCTTGTTGGAACATATGACATATGTCACCTGTCTCCACTAACATGGATGTCTGACAAAGCATATGTGTATATTTTAGATGTGAAAAGTTAAAAAAAAACTCCTTTATGAGATCTAACACGCCATATCCTTCTTTCACCCGACATCTGCCATTGGGGGGCATTTGGCCCAGTCTGGCCAAAACTAGTGAGTTTGTCTACTAGCTATTTCACCTTCTGAGGATGAGTTCACACCTGCACTCGGTTTCTGTTCAGGGATTCCGTTCCTCATTTCAGTTGAAAAATACACATTTTTTAGGTGGAAACCCAGTGAACCCCATTATAGCCTATGAAGTCTGTGGGTTTCCACGGAAAACTGCTTTTTAAGTGGATTAGGTTTCCATTTTTTGGGTCCCCATAGAACAGAAACCTGACCGCAGGTGTGAACCTTTGTATTGATGTGAATTAATTCCCTTACAGAGCTGGCAGTCACGTTACTAGCTGGTATTTGCTGAATTTACATTGACATAAGGGGGGGGGGGCTGAAAGAATTGTTAAACCACTTAGTGCAACTGATGAACATTTTCATTACCTGTGTGATATATGGCCGAGTCTCCTCCAACAACTTGTGGCTTTCAGTAATGCCGAGTGCCAAGTCCTACATTACTGAGAATAATAGCCAGAAGCGCTCGACCTGCATAAAACTGCGCATAAAATCAATATTAAAATAAGCATTTAATGGGCAGCTTAGTACAAAAGCCAATTAAAGGGGCTGTCTAAGGGTATGTTCACATGGTGGAAAATGGCTTCCTCGTGTGAACATACCATGCGGCCAGCCGTGACGGAATACCAATACAGTGCACCAGCATCCCATCACAGCATCCGCTCTGGTTTAGGCCCAAATGAATGAGGGAGTCTCAGGCCGCAGATGCCTCGGCTGATTCAGCCGCGGAATCCAGGGGTAGAAGGGGCATCTCGCTTCTTTTTTCTGCTACTAGCTAGCAGAAAAAAGAAGCGAGCAGCTCCCTTTGAAGTCAATGGGGACCGTTTTTGGCAGCAGATTCTGCGTCATAATCCGTTGTCAAAAAACTGCGTGTGAACAGACCCTTAGATTTGGAGAAACCTATAAAGCGGCCAGGGTAAAGTAAAAGAAAAAAAATGGCCTCAGTGATCACCTGGCATCGCAAACCTAGCATGGAATGGGAAGTATCTGGGTGTGCTCCTCAATAATAAGCTGGACTGGGCTGATCACCTGGAGGTGCTGCACAGAAAGGGTCACAGCAGACTCTACCTGCTCAGGAGGCTGAGGGCCTTCGGAGTCCAGGGGCCACTTCTTAGGGCCTTCTTCAACTCTGTGGTTGCTTCAGCCATCTTTTTCAGTGTGGCCTGCTGGGGGGAGCAGTATATCAAGCAGGGACAGAAATAGACTTGACAGGCTGATCAGGAGGGCCAGCTCTGTCCTGGGGAGCCCCCCGGACCCAGTACAGGTGGTGGGTAACAGAAGGACACTGTCCGTGGTGACCTCCATGCGGGAGAACAAATCCCACCCCATGTATGAGACCTTGATGGGACTTAGCAGCACTGTAAGTGACCGTCTGCTTCACCCCAAGTGTGAGAAGGAGCGCTATCGTAAGTCCTTCCTTCCAACCGCGACCAGGCTGTATAATCTACATCAGACCAAGCGAAGATCACTCAGAGAACTAATGATTATGAAGTCTTCCTTCTTTCTCTTCCGTTCCTTAGCTGCTATGGACTCCTAGTATATCTTCTCTTCTCAGCATATGTGTGTCTACGTCTGTATTATATTACTATGTATTATCCTGTATCTGTATTACTATGCTGCTGTAACATACTGAAATTTCCCCACTGTGGGACGATTAAAGGATTATCTTATCTTATCTTATTTGGGCTAGCACACTGTGACCTCTTCACTGCAAACTAAGCACAGTGCCATACATTATATAGTGGCTATAGTTGGTATTGCAGCTCAGCTTCACTCACTTGAATGAGACTGAGCTGCAAACAGGCTGTGTGAAGTGGTACTCATGGAGTCAGGGATGTTTTAAGACATTGGTGGGCACTGTTCAAAGGGTTTAACAGTGGGCCCTCCACATTATTTATTGTCACCTTCACTTGCACCCACACAATATTGTGTCCCCTCAAGTAGCCCCCATATAATGCCACCTCAGTGACCAATCAATATATTACATATAAAAAGATGAGAAATACTCACCTAACCCTGTTCCCACGGAGTTGTCTGCTGGATCTGGGCCCTGCTTGCTGCAAGTATCATCAGATGAAGATTATATAGAGTCAATAGCTCCGCGTCCCACTGTTGTATTCAACTTTATCTGCATCCTAAGGATGCAAATAGAGTTGAACCCATTACTCACTGCCAGGACAGCACAGGTAAGGCAGGACTGCTCCAGTCAATCCTAGTAGGCTGAGGGGGCGCCCATTAGATTAGGACCCAGTGCACATGCGCTGTTTTCCCTATGGTTAAAACAGTCATGCATAGATTGCCACTGTCACTTGAAACAGCTGATCTGTGGGGGTCCCAGGTATCGATCTTCTGATGATCTTTGACTGATGACCTGTCCGATCTATATACCATCAGTCTTATAAGCCCCTTAAATACATTATTAGCCCAAAGACACTTTTTTCTTGTTGCTATTTTTACTTTTTCTTCTGTCTCTGCTGGTGGAATAAATTGATAGAAATAAAATGACTTTAGGGTGTGTTCTGTGACTTCTTTCATCAGTTTAATTGATTTGCAAAAATAACACACAAATGGCGCCATCTAGTGATGAAAATAAGATTACATCATATATAACAACATTGCGAAATAGGCAAGACAATCCCATTACTTATGCATTTTATGATAAAATTAATGAAAGTTTGATCAGGCCTTATTATTGTTCATTAGATATGTAATGTTACACAACGCAAAAGAATACAAAGGATTAATTAATCTGGAAATAATACATTATAGCATCGCCATGTCTATATGGTGCAGGCAGAACTAGCCCCGGATGTGTCCCTTGGGTCCAGCAGTTGGCTCACGGTTTACCTCATTAACAAGGGTAGGACAAGCTTAGTGAGGTCATCTTGGGACATCCAAGACCAAAGGGCCATGCTTGGTGGTGGTGGTGTAGCTGGGTGACCCCAGGAGAGGTGACAACAAAAAAATAAAACTCCCGTCCCTCACCTCTTTTGTCTCTCCTTGCAGCATCCTATGATCTGCGTCTTCCTCCTTCAGGCCTGTGACGTCACAGAAGAGCACAAGAGCCAGTGTCACCGTGAGGCCTGTTATTAGGTCTCAGCATCGACATGAGCTCACCAAGCGTCATGAGGCCAATCACAGGCCTCAGCGGTGACCTGGGTGCAAAATGTCATAGAGGAGGAAGACACAGATCACCGGACTTTTCATTCTGATATTTTCTGGATGATGATTCCTACACGAAACTGCATTTCTCCAAATGGATGTGATGTGGACGGTGCCCTTCACACTAGAGAAGCAAAATCTTCCTTTAAAGCTAAGGTCCCACAGCAAAAAAGCATTACGGGGAAAACTGCAGGGGGCAATATATTGCGGTTCTTCCTGCAAAACTTTGCACAGAAAGTTCACAGAGATTTCCATTGCAGACCTTCGGCTTCTATGATATCTATAGGGTGTATTTTACCGCCAGGTGGGGATGGGATTTGCTAGTACCTGTAGGGACTAATCGCTGCCCATGTGCGAACTTGAAATGCCAATGATCTAAGATGTGTGATAACTGTCCTATGTGAACTGCTTTGTACTGCTTTGAAGACCATAACCTGTGAGTTGTGTGTTTGATTCCTTGGCTTAACTTTTAGGGTGACTTGTTCACCCATTATGTACGCTGGCATAGCTGGGGGTGCAGTGACTGACCATTACACTCATGTCCAAAATCAGGAGTATTTTGAAGCAGGTTCAGCATTATTTCTGCCTCAAACTTTGCTCTAAGTCCAATTAAGAGAATATAATAACCAGTCATGAATGAAGCCATTCTACAACTAAAAAGATATTATTTTATATATTATAACCTTCTTGCTTAGTATTATGAAGCATAACACATTCTGCCATGTACTAGATCCGGATGAATAAAACATATTCTAGATAATGTTACAGAAGCTTCAGCAACAGATATTTGGGATTTTTTTTCAATTTCCTAATGTTCATAAATATTACAATAATACATATGATACGCTAACCCACAACATGCTGGATGAGTGAACGGATTACAGAATTGGGATGTAGTTGTTGATTTTAGTTCGGTGCCTTTGAGAGATGCATTCTGCGATCCACACGACATTGCGACATTCCTGCTCCTTTAACTTAATGTAGGCGTAAAAGACCCCAAAGTGGAACTGGTTGTTAAACGCCAGAACGTTCATTTTCACCTGGAGACAAAGAAGATACTAAAGTGACATCTGCAAATCATCACGTATAGAGCCCAGTTAGAGGAGAAGAACCCCGGGACGAGACAAAGAATGTGAAATAGAGAATCTGATATGACCTTTTCACGGCGCAGAAAACACACGGACCCCGTTATAGCCTATAGGGTCCATGTGGTTCTTATCTAACTTTTTAATGCACTTGGTATTCCTTTTGGGGGTCCCCAAGCGGACTCCCCGAACAGAATACCGAACACAGAAGTGAAACAGGCCTGATGGAAATCTTGCAGAGTGTTTGTCACATGTGACATCGGCCTTCTGGTGAGTCAGGCACAAACAAGATGCCATAAGTCAGTTTAGAGGATATCGTCACTCCATAAGGAGAGACCACCATATAGGTGTGTGGAGTCTTTTAAGCCATGAGCGCTCCACTGCAAAAGAACATGGGAAGAATATGCAAATCTGACTTCCATGATGTAATTAGGATGCCAGTGCCTCAAGTATGCACACCAATAGAGGGCGCTGACTGAGAATGTGCAAGTCTGTCTTCCATGATGTAATTAGGAAGACAGAGTCTCACTCAAACACACCAATAGAGGGCGCTCACTGAGAATGTGCAAGTCTTTCTTCCATGATGTAATTAGGAAGACAGAGTCTCAGTCAAGACATCCAATAGAGGGCGCTCCCTTTAACATCATGCCAACCTTCTCAGAGGCCTTTGTTTGCAATGATGTCGGGATTATACCAGGTACAGTCTTCTCTCAGCCAAGGACAGCCGTTTCAATGTATTTGCATCTCATCAGCTTGGCGCAGAGAGGACTGATCTGGCAGAGGTGAGAGACTTAGACAGGGTTAAGTCAGTTTAGTAAGTGCAGATATACTATTTTATATCTCCTACCTCATGTTCGAAGAACTTGTCTTCTAATGTCTTTTCTCCGGTTCCAGTTCCAACTCCTTCGAACAACGCTCTGTACTGCTGCAAAACATAACACAAAACAGAAGATGTTAGGACGGGCGCCATTATTGTTTTATTAAAAGACTTACCAGAGCTGGTTTCAGACACAGCATAACCTTTCCCTGTATGAGTGTTCACACAAGGCTAGCTATTACTGTATAGGACCGCCCACTGGACTCCTAAGTCCAAAGCTAGCAGAGATTTAGATCAATAAATATCAAAATACACTGAATCTTGTCCCAAAAACTTTTTCAGCTCCTCCTAGTATGCCGCCTGCATCAGACTGTATGTACCGTGTGCCAGGTTTGCATTAAACATTGAGATGTAGGAGATTACTAGTTTTCACATATTTTATGGCAGGTGGCAATGTAAATATTGATGTTACACTAATGTTTCATTGGCTTTGATTGCAACAATTTCTAATCACATATTGATAAAAATTATAACTGTGTCCATAGCCCACATACATGAAGCATTATGAGTGTACATACAGCATAGTATTCTGCTATGTTCTTCACTTGGTCATAGTCCTCCGCATTGGCGAGTAGTCGCAACCCTTCTGGGAACAGCTTGCCACAGGTTGGGTACAAGGTCTCTCTGTCCTCTTTGTTAAGCTCAGTGCCAAATGAATTGATGGTGATGATAAATGCCCGTCTGTCCGCTTCAAACTACAAAAGGGAGTGACACAGTTATATATGGCGGCTGCCAGCTGCTATATAGCAATGTCATGCTCCTTTACTATGCTTATAACATATGAAATGCATATTCAAAATGGAACTTTTATTCCACATTTTAGGACAGAAAGTGGAGCCACGGAAGTTGGAGGAAAACCACGTAGACAAGGGCAAAACATACAAACTCCTGCCCATTACTCCAATACTGTAAGGCAACACTGAGCCACTGTGCTGCCCATGTCTAAATACTGGTGTACATGCGAGGCATCTCTGGCGCATCTAATTTGGGCTCAAATTTTTTTGACACGCAAGTGTGTGATTGTCAAAAAATGGGAACGTGGCTTGAATGAACCAAGATGTACCAAAAATGTGCCAAAATAGTGTTAAAAAATTATGGGACAAAGTAAGGGAAATAAGGCTGGGTTCTTGGTTTCCGTCCTTCAGGTCTGCTCAGTGGTGTAACTAGGAATGGTGAGGCCCCTTAGCGAACTTTTGACATGCCCCCCCCCCCCATAACCGACGCCAAAGACCCCGATCACCCCCCGCCCATTCCTGCGTTCTCTATTATGCCTCATAGTGGCCGCTGCACATACTATTATGCCCATTGTGGCCCTTGCACATACTATTATACCCCATAGTGGCCCCTGCACATGCTTTTATGCCCATTGTGGCCCCTGCACATACTATTATGCCCATTGTGGCCCCTGCACATACCATTATGCCCCATAGTGGAACCTGCACACAGTATTATGCCCCATTGTGGCCCCTGCACACAGTACTATGCCCCACTGTGAACACCCATGTACAATTATTATACTCTGGGGTCTTTTCAGACCCCAAAGTATAATAATCAGAGCCCCAGGGGGGGATACCAACATAAAAAACACTGTTACTTACCTATTCCTGGCTCTGCTGCAGTCTTCAGTGGTGTCGGCCATCTTCAATGATGTCCGGATGTCACATGACCCGAGACACAGGCCCAGGTCATGTGACGTCAGGGATGTCACACAACTAGGCCTGAAGCCTGTCTGGAACCTGGAAAGGTAAGTGACGTGTTTATTATGTTCCTCTACCTTTCTGGGGCCTCTGATCATTATATTTTCGGGGGTCTGAAAAGACCCGCTAGTATAATAATAGTGTTTGTAGGGCCCGCGGCGTCACATACCGGTCCTGGCCCCTGCCAGGATTGGTAAGTAAATAGTAACTCCAGCCGGTAACGGCCTATTAAGAAAAAAAAAACGCAGTGGTAACGGCTGTCGCAGGGCCCCCTAATGTCCCGGGCCCTGTGGCAGCCGCTATCCCGGTACGCAACTGGGTCGGCTTGAAGACCTGAAGGACGGGAACCCTGTCTGCTTAAAAAAAAGTGGTTACCCGCGGAAACCTGCGAACCCCATAAACAATTTAAGCAGAACTTTGGGTGGGTTCGCCAAATGCTAGTGTGAACCTAGTGCAAAGGGTGGCATAAATGAGGTCGAAAGATACGAAAGGTTTATCATCCAGCATCAGTCACTGTGATAAATCTGGTGTATTCTCATGCTGCCAAAATATTAGTAAATCTGGGCCATTATGTCTTATTCACAAGCAGCGGTATGTCTTACGGTGTCCTGTACCATAACTTCTCATTACATAAACTTTACAAGTATCTAAAATTAATAATAAAATAAAAATTTCACCATTTTATACCTGAAGAATTTCGCACATTATTTCTTCCGTCGTTCCTCCTAGAGATTTGCAGAAGTTGTAGAAAGCCTCAAGATATGACTAGTAGAGAAAACAGATATAAGCAATAGAAAGCAGAGAACGGCTGCATAAAATAGTTGTAATCTCTATGTTTATAGCTGGACACGTTGTGAAAGTGAATGCGATTTTGGTTACTCTCATCCAGAGAAAAGAGAAAATCTCTAAAACTTTGCAAAATTTTTAATTATTTATATCTGCAAAAATGTTCAAATTTTAATATTTTTTGCCCCCCCCCCCCAGTTATTACAATATTTCCAGTTTACAAATGGAGACATGTTCACTTTAAAGTTGAAGCATCTATAACAACACATCTTGTATAATCATTGTCCTAGTAACCTATATATGGAAAAATCAGACGTATTGACCGGTAAACATGTCTTCTCCAGATATGGCAGTACCTTATATAGCTTGTTCCGCATAACTTCAATATTCATCTCATCCATGTCATTTTCTGACAAGCAATCTTGGAAAAATTCAGCTAGAGATAAAAAAAAATTTAAAATTAGACATAATGCTTCAGATCAGCAATGAGAAGACTTTAAAATGGGCTATAAATAAGTTCTAATTTCCAAATACAAGAGACATATATATATATATATATATATATATATATATATATATATATATATATATATATATATATATATATACTAGAGGGAGGACCCGGCTTTGCACGGGTATATTACATTTTATGTTTGTGTAGTAGCCCCATAAGAATTGTCCAGTTTTGCACTGGTGTATTTTGTATGTGGTTTGTGTGTATGTCCATAAGCGTCATGTGATTACCGTATTTTTCGGACTATAAGACGCACTTTTTTTCCCCAAAATTTGGGGGGAAAAGAAGGGTGCGTCTTATAGTCTGAATGTGGCGCCTGGCACCCGCCGTAATAGAGAGACTGATGCCGGCAAGGGATAGATGCAGGTGCCGGGGCCTGAGACATCGCTGCGCTCCTCTGCCCTGCGGCCCCTTCTCCCCCTATAAAGTTGCAGGCCGGCTCCTGCGCGGCGATATCGCAGGAGCCGACCTGTTCGGGTGACAGCCGGGAGCCTAATGAGGCTCCCAGGCCTGTCACTGCTATATTAGCAACAAAACAGTAAAAAAAAAAAAAAAAGCTTTAAAAATATATAATAAAAATATGAAATAAATAAAAAGTTCTAAATCACCTCCTGTCCCTAGAATATATATATAAAAGTAGAAAATCATGTCATAAACCACCGGGGTTTTTTTTTCATTACAAGGTGATCTGAGCAATAGATATTCCCCAAAATGGTATAACTAAAAAGTACTTCTGGCCCCGCAAAAAAAAAACACTCTATGCGTCCCCGTACAGCTGCAGGGTCACCTGTCAATGTGGCCTTGCAGCTGTTGCAAAACTACAACTCCCATATATTAAATATTTTACCATTTTTTGCTTAAAATTTTTTTTTCCCTATTTTCCTCCTCTAAAACCTGGGTGCGTCTTATAGTCCAAAAAATACGGTATGTGTATCTCATTTTGGATATCAGTGAAAAACCTGTCAACAGTTGTTATGGATACCTGGAGTAAAGCTGTATCTAATCCTTCCCCATGCAGTACTGTGTTAGGCGCAAGTATCTAATCCTAGTTGGTGTGGTACTGTGTGCAGATGTGTGTATCTAATCCTCCTCCGTGTGGCATTGTGTGAAGAGGCACGTATCTAATCCTCCGGTAAATGAAACTGTGTGCAGACGTGCATATCTAATCTTAAGGCATGTGGTACTATGTGCAGACGTGTGTATCTAATCCTCTAGCGTGTGGTACTGTGTGCAGACAGGTGTATCTAATCCCTGGCATGTGGTACTGTGTGCAGATGCATGTATCTAATCCTCCAAAGTGTGGTACTGTGTTCAGACACATGTATCTAATCCTCCCCTGTGTGGTATTGTGTGAAGAGGCGTGGATCTAATCCTTCGGCGTGTGGAACTGTTTGTAGATGGGCGTATCTAATCCTATGGCATGTGGTACTGTGTGTAGACGCGCGTATCTAATCCTCCCCCTTGTGATACTGTGTGCTGAGACGCGTATCTAATTCTCTGGCTTGTGGTACTGTGTGAAGAGGCATGCATCTAATCCTCCAAAGTGTGGTACTGTGTTCTAATCCATAAATATGTGCGCGCATATACAGGGTAGGGCGCATAAATATGTGCGCGCATCAATATGTGCGCGCATATACAGGGTAGGGCACATAAATATGTGCGCGCATAAATATGTGCGCACAGATACAGGGTAGGGCGCATAAATATGTGCATGCATAAATATGTGCACGCATAAATATATATGTGCGCGCATACAGGTTAGGGCGCATATATATGTGCACGCATAAATATGTGCGAGCATAAATATGTGCGCGCATATACAGGGTAGGGCGCATAAATATGTGCGCACATATTTATGCGCCCACATATTTATGCGCACTACCCTGTATATGCACGCACATATTTATGCGCGCACATATTTATGCGCCCTACCTACCTGCATAAATATGCACGCGCATATACAGGGTAGGGCGCATAATTATGTGCGCGCATATACAGGGTAGGGCGCATAAATATGTGCGCGCATAAATATGTGCGCGCATAAAAATGTGCGCACATATACAGAGTAGGGTGCATAAATATGTGCGCGCATAAATATGTGCATGCATATACAGGGTAGTGCGCATTTACAGGGTAGGGCGCATAAATATGTGCACGCATATACAGGGTAGGGCGCATAAATATGTGCATGCATAAATATGAGCACGCATAAATATATATGTGCGCGCATACAGGTTAGGGCGCATATATATGTGCGCGCATAAATATGTGTGCGCGTATTTCAGGGTAGGGCGCATATTCAGGGTAGGGCGCATATATATGTGCGCGCATAAATATGTGTACGCATAAATATGTGCGTGCATAAATATGTACGCGCATATACAGGGTAAAGCGCATAAATATGTGCGCGCATAAATATGTGCTCGCATATACAGGGTAAGGCGCATAAATATGTGCACGCATAAATATGTGCGCGCATATACAGGGTAGTGCGCATAAATTTGTGCGCACATATATATATGTGCGCACATAAATATGCACACGCATATACAGGGTAGGGCGCATATATGTGCGCACATAAATATGTGCGCGGATGAATATGTGCGCGCATATACAGGGTAGGGCGCATAAATATGTGCGCGCATAAATATGTGTGCGCGTATACAGGGTAGGGCGCATATTCAGAGTAGGGCGCATATATATGTGCGCACATAAATATGTGCGCGCATAAATATGTGCGCACATAAATATGTGCGTGCATGTACAGGGTAGTGCGCATAAATATGTGCGCGCATAAATATGCGCGTGCATATACAGGGTAGGGCGCATAAATATGTGCGCACATATACAGCGTAGAGCACATAAATATGTGCGCATATACAGTGTAGTGCGCATAAATATGTGCACGCAAAAATATGTGCATGCATATACAGGGTAGGGCGCATAAATATGTGCGCGCATAAATATGTGCACGCATATACAGGGTAGGGCGCATAAATATGTATGCGCATATACAGGGTAGGGCACATAAATAGGTGCGCGCATAAATAGGTGCGCGCATAAATAGGTGCGCGCATATACAGGGTAGGGCGCATAAATATGTGCGCGCATAAATATGTGCGCACATATACAGAGTAGGGTGCATAAATATGTGCGCGCATAAATATGTGCATGCATATACAGGGTAGTGCGCATTTACAGGGTAGGGCGCATAAATATGTGCACGCATATACAGGGTAGGGCGCATAAATATGTGCATGCATAAATATGTGCACGCATAAATATATATATGCGCGCATACAGGTTAGGGCGCATATATATGTGCGCGCATAAATATGTGTGCGCGTATTTCAGGGTAGGGCGCATATTCAGGGTAGGGCGCATATATACGTGCGCGCATAAATATGTGCGAGCATAAATATGTGTACGCATAAATATGTGCGTGCATAAATATGTACGCGCATATACAGGGTAAAGCGCATAAATATGTGCGCGCATAAATATGTGCTCGCATATTCAGGGTTGGGCGCATAAATATGTGCACGCATAAATATGTGCACGCATAAAAATGTGCGCACATATACAGAGTAGGGCACATAAATATGTGCGCGCATAAATATAAATGTGCGCGCATACAGGGTAGGGCGCATATATATGTGCGCGCATAAATATGTGTGCGCGTATACAGGGTAGGGCGCATATTCAGGGTAGGGCGCATATATATGTGCGCACATAAATATGTGCGCGCATAAATATGTGCGCACATAAAAATGTGCACACATATACAGAGTAGGGCGCATAAATATGTGCGCGCATAAATATGTGCGTGCATGTACAGGGTAGTGCGCATAAATATGTGCGCGCATAAATATGCGCGTGCATATACAGGGTAGGGCGCATAAATATGTGCGCGCATATACAGCGTAGAGCACATAAATATGTGCGCATATACAGTGTAGTGCGCATAAATATGTGCACGCAAAAATATGTGCATGCATATACAGGGTAGGGCGCATAAATATGTGCGCGCATAAATATGTGCACGCATATACAGGGTAGGGCGCATAAATATGTGCGCGCATATGCAGGGTAGGGCGCATAAATATGTGCGCGCATAAATATGTGCGCACAAAAATATGTGCGCGCATATACAGCATAGGGCACATAAATATGTGTGCATATACAGGGTAGTGCGCATAAATTTGTGCGCGCATATATATATGTGCGCGCATAAATATGCACACGCATATACAGGGTAGGGCGCATATATGTGCGCACATAAATATGTGCGCGCATATACAGGGTAGGGCGCATAAATATGTGCGCGCATAAATATGTGCGCACATAAATATGTGCGCTCATATACAGGGTAGGGCACATAAATATGTGCGCGCATAAATGTGTGCGCGCATAAATATGTGCACGCATGTACAGGGTAGGGCGCATATACAGGGTAGGGCGCATATTCAGGGTAGGGCGCATATATATGTGCGCACATAAATATGTGCGCGCATAAAAATGTGCGCACATATACAGAGTAGGGCGCATAAATATGTGCGCGCATAAATATAAATGTGCGCGCATACAGGGTAGGGCGCATATATATGTGCGCGCATAAATATGTGTGCGCGTATACAGGGTAGGGCGCATATTCAGGGTAGGGCACATATATATATGCGCGCATAAATATGTGCGCGCATAAAAATGTGAGCACATATACAGAGTAGGGCGCATAAATATGTGCGCGCATAAATATGTGCGTGCATGTACAGGGTAGTGCGCATAAATATGCGCGCATATACAGGGTAGGGCGCATAAATATGTGCGCGCATATACAGCATAGGGCACATCAATATGTGCGCGTATACAGGGTAGTGCGCATAAATATGTGCACGCAAAAATATGTGCGTGCATATACAGGGTAGGGCGCATAAATATGTGCGCGCATAAATATGTGCACGCATATACAGGGTAGGGCGCATAAATATGTGCGCGCATATACAGGGTAGGGCGCATAAATATGTGCACGCATAAATATATATGTGCGTGCATACAGGTTAGGGCGCATATATATGTGCGCGCATAAATATGTGTGTGCGTATTCAGGGTAGGGCGCATATTCACGGTAGGGCGCATATATATGTGCGCGCATAAATATGTGCGAGCATAAACATGTGTACGCATAAATATGTGCGCGCATAAATATGTACGCGCATATACAGGGTAAAGCGCATAAATATGGGCGTGCATAAATAAGTGCGTGCATAAATATGTGCGCGCATATACAGGGTAAGGCGCATAAATATGTGCGCGCATAAATATGTGCGCGCATATACAGGGTAGTGCGCATAAATTTGTGCACGCATAAATATGTGCGCATAAATATGCACACGCATATACAGGGTAGGGCGCATAAATATGTGCGCGCATAAATATGTGCGCGCATAAATGTGTGCGCGCATAAATATGTGCACGCATAAATATGTGCACGCATGTACAGGGTAATGCGCATATACAGGGTAGGGCGCATATTCAGGGTAGGGCGCATATATATGTGCGCGCATAAATATGTGCACGCATAAAAATGTGTGCACATATACAGAGTAGGGCGCATAAATATGTGCGCATATAAACATAAATGTGCGCGCATACAGGGTAGGGCGCATATATATGTGCGCGCATAAATATGTGTGCGCGTATACAGGGTAGGGCGCATATTCAGGGTAGGGCGCATAAATATGTGCGCGCATATACAGCGTAGAGCACATAAATATGTGCGCATATACAGTGTAGTGCGCATAAATATGTGCACGCAAAAATATGTGCATGCATATACAGGGTAGGGCGCATAAATATGTGCGCGCATAAATATGTGCACGCATATACAGGGTAGGGCGCATAAATATGTGCGCGTATATACGGGGTAGGGCGCATAAATATGTGCGCGCATAAATATGTGCGCACAAAAATATGTGCGCGCATATACAGCATAGGGCACATAAATATGTGTGCATATACAGGGTAGTGCGCATAAATATGTGCGCGCAAAAATATGTGCGTGCATATACAGGGTAGGGCGCATAAATATGTGCGCACATAAATATGTGCGCGCATATACAGGGTAGGGCGCATAAATATGTGCGCGTAAAAATATGTGCACGCATATACAGCATAGGGCGCATAAATATGTGCGCGCATATACAGGGTAGGGAGCATAAATATGTGCGCGCATAAATATGTGCGCGCATAAATATGTGCGCTCATAAATATGTGCGCGCATATACAGTGTTGGGCACATATATGTGCGTGCATAAATATGTGCGCGCATATACAGGGTTGGGCACATATATGTGCGTGCATAAATATGCGCATGCTAGAGGGAGGACCCGGCTTCTCACGGGTATATTACATGTTATGTTTGTGTAGTGGCCCCATAAGAATTGTCCAGTTTTGCACTGGTGTATTTTGTATGTGGTTTGTGTGTATGTCCATAAGCGTCATGTGATTATGTGTATCTCATTTTGGATATCAGTGAAAAACCTGTGATCAGTTGTTATGGATACCTGGAGTAAAGCTGTATCTAATCCTTCCCCATGCAGTACTGTGTTTAGACGCAAGTATCTAATCCTTGTTGGTGTGGTACTCTGTGCAGATGTGTGTATCTAATCCTCCCCCGTGTGGCATTGTGAGAAGAGGCACGTATCTATCTAATCTTAAGGCATGTGGTACTATGTGCAGACGCGTGCATCTAATCCTCTAGCGTGTGGTACTGTGTGCAGACAGGTGTATCTAATCCCTGGTGTGAGGTACTGTGTGCAGATGCACGTATCTAATCCTCCCCCGTGTGGTACTGTGTGCTGAGACGCGTATCTAATTATCTGGCATGTGGTACTGTGTGCAGATGCATGTATCTAATCCTCCAAAGTGTGGTACTGTGTTCAGACACATGTATCTAATCCTCCCCTGTGTGGTATTGTGTGAAGAGGCGCGGATCTAATCCTTCTGCGTGTGGAACTGTGTGTAGACGCGCGTATCTAATCCTACAGCATGTGGTACTGTGTGCAGACGCGTGTATCTAATCCTATGGCGTGTACAACTGTGTGCAGACACGCGTATCTAATCCTCTGCAGTGTGGAACTGTATGTAGACGCGTGTATCTAATCCTACGGCATGTGGTACTCTGTGCAGACGTGTGTATCTAATCCTATGGCGTGTACAACTGTGTGAAGACACGTGTATCTAATCCTCCCCTGTGTGGTATTGTGTGAAGAGGCGCGTATCTAATCCTATGGCGTGTGGAACTGTGTGTAGACGCATGTATCCAATCCCCCGGCATGTGGCACTGTGTGCAGACGTGCGTATCTAATCCTATGGCATGTGGTACTGTGTGTAGACGCACGTATCTAATCCTCCCCCATGTGGTACTGTGTGCAGACGCGCGTATCTAATCCTCCCCCGTGTGATACTGTGTGCGGAAATGCGTATCTAATTTTCTGGCTTGTGGTACAGTGTGCAGAGGCATGTATCTAATCCTCCAAAGTGTGGTACTGTGTGCACACACACGTATCTAATCCTCCCTTGTGTGGTATTGTGTGAAGAGGTGCGTATCTAAACCTACAGCATGTGGAACTGTGTGTAGACGCGCGTATCTAATCCTACGTCTGTGTGCAGACGCATGTATCTAATCCTCCCTGTGTGGTACTGTGTCCTGAGACGTGTATGTAATTCTCTGGCTTGTGGTACTGTGTGCAGAGGCATGTATCTAATCCTCCAAAGTGTGGTACTGTGTGCAGACACATGTATCTAATCCTCCCCTGTGTGGTATTGTGTGAAGAGGTGCGTATCTAATCCTACGGCATGTGGAACTGTGTGTAGACGCGCGTATCTAATCCTACGTCTGTGTGCAGACGCATGTATCTAATCCTCCCTGTGTGGTACTGTGTCCTGAGACGTGTATGTAATTCTCTGGCTTGTGGTACTGTGTGCAGAGGCATGTATCTAATCCTCCAAAGTGTGGTACTGTGTGCAGACACATGTATCTAATCCTCCCCTGTGTGGTATTGTGTGAAGAGGCGCGTATCTAATCCTACGGCATCTGGAACTGTGTGTCGATGTGCAAATCTTATGCTCTGGTGTGTGGAACTGTGTACAGATGCGTGTATCCAATCCTTTGGCATGTGGTACTGTGTGCAGACGCATGTATCCAATCCCCCGGCGTGTGGTACTTTGTGCAGACACGTGTATCTAATCCTTCGGCATGTGGAACTGTGTACAGAAGCGCATATTTAATCCTCTGGTTTGTGGGACTGTGTGCAGACGCGTGTATCTAATCCTCTGGCGTGTGATACTGTGTGCTGATCTGTGTATCTAATCCTCTGATGCGTGTATCTCAGTTTGGATATCAGTGTTGTATTGTGCATGTGGAGTGACCATGTGTATTGCAGTTGGAATATGAGTGAATGACTTGCAGGTTTGTATTGGCTAAGGGGGGGGGGCACTGTATTTGGAATGCTGTATCTCAGCAACAGTACGTCCGAGCGAGTTGGAGTCTCGTCTTAAACCTTCCCGGATACCTGAAGTATCTCTGTACCAAATTTGGTGAAGATCGGTCCAGTCGTTTGGTTCGCATTAGAGCACAGACAGACAGACAGACAGACAAGAATTCATTTTTATAAGATAGGGAGAGAGATGGAGAGATATATATATATACTAGCTGGTACCCGTGACTTGGTCTGCGGTGATTGTAGAAGTGGGTATATACAGGCGCGGGTAAGGTTTTCGTCCTGTGTATAAGGTATGGGATATGAAATAGTAACTTTGTATCTTGTTTTTGCTGTAATTCAGAGAATACGTGAGACTTTTGTGTTGAAGTTACTTTGTATTTGAGCCGCTATATATACAGTGTTGTGAGAAACTTTACATAGTGACTTTGGGACAGAAGTATTTGAAGTTAACCCTTTCCCACCAATGGCATTTTTTGATTTTTGTTTTTGACTCCCCTCCCTCTAAACCCCATAACTTTTTTATTTCTCCGCTCCCAGAGCCATATGAGGTCTTAATTTTTGCGGGACAAATTTTTCTTCATGATGCCACCATTATTTATTCTATATAATGTACTGGGAAGCAGGGAAAAAAATTCAGAATGGGGGGGATTTGAAGAAAAAATGCATTTCTGCGACTTTCTTACGGGCTTTGGTTTTACGGCGTTCACTGTGCAACCAAAATGACCTGTCCCCTGTATTCTGTGTTTTGTTACGATTCCGGGGATACCAAATTTATATGGTTGTATTTACATTTTGACCCCTTAAAAAAAATCCAAAACTGTATTAAAAAATTATTTTTTGAAAAGTTGCCATATTCCGACAGCCGTAACTTTTTATACGTGCGTGTACGGGGATGTATAGGGCGTCTTTTTTTCCGGGGCCGAGTGTACTTTGTAGTTCTACCATTTTCGGGAAATGTTATTGCTTTGATCACTTTTTATTCAAATTTTTATCAGAATCAAAACAATGAAAAAATGGCGGTTTGGCACTTTTGACCAATTTTCCTGCTACAGCGTTTACCGAACAGGAAAAATATTTGTATAGCTTTGTAGAGCGGGCGATTTCAGAAGTGGGGATATCTAACGTATGTGTTTCACAGTTTTTAACTACTTTTATATGTGTTCTAGGGAAAGGGGGGTGATTTGAATTTTTAATACTTTTTATTTATTTTTTTTATATTTTTTTACTTTTTTTAAAAAAAAAAATTTTTTTTGCATTTATTAGACCTCCTAGGGGTATTGACATGGGTGGGCGGTGTCGCGGATTGTCAGAGCGGTGGGGGTCGGCAAACATGGCTGCTCTGGAGCGTTAAAGAGCGCCTCCTGGAGTATCGTTAAGGTGAGGGGCAAAGTGGTAAAGTCTATGTATATGTGATTGTGTGGGGTTAGGGGCGAGGCTGCAGAGGACAATAGGAATTTTGTGGCTTGCTATGGTCCAAAGTGTGTGAGATTGCAGAGATGGTGGTGTGAGTTTGGGGTTTGTGGGGGTCCTGGGAAAAACGTATGTGCGCTATTGTGACGAAAAGTAGCCTATTTTTTAATCGGGTGTATTAACTATGTTTGTGGAAAATTTCAGCCAAATCGGTGGAGCGGTTTTTCCGTGATTGAGGAACAAACATCCGAACATGCAAACATCCAAACACACAAACCCACAAACTCACAAACTTTCACATTTATAATATTAATAGGATATATATATATATATATATATATATATATATATATATATATATATATATATATATATATATATATATATATATATATATATATATATATATATATATATCGTATTTTTCGGACTATAAGACGCACTTTTTTTCCTCCCAATATGGGAGGAAAATGTGTGTGCGTCTTATAGTCCGAATGCAGCGTGTGCAGCGTCTGTGTCCCGTCTGTGTGAATCAAAAGGAGAGCAGCACGGTGCCTGCCTGCTCTGCCCCTCCTTCCCTGTCTGTGTCGCGTCTTTGCAGGAGCGAGATCTGAGAAGCAGGGAAGTAGGGGCGGGCCAGACAGGTGAAGGAAGCGTGGTTTCAAGCTTGCCGAGAAAACCACGCCTCCTTCTCCCGTCTGGCCCGCCCCTCCTTCACTGCCTCTCAGATCTGGCTCTGGCAATGAAACCACACAGACAGGGAAGGAGGGGCGGGCCAAACGGGAGGAGGAGGCGTGGTTTTCTCGGCAAGCTTGAAACCACGCCTCCTTCACCCGTCTGGCCCGCCCCTACTTCCCTGTCTGTGTGGCTTCATTGCCGGAGCAAGATGTGAGAGGCAGTGAAGGAGGGACGAGCCGGACGGGTGAAAGAGGCATGTTTTCAAGTTTGCTTAGAAAACCACACCTCCTTCACCCTTCTGGCCCGCCCCTTTTTCTCTTCTTGCATAGCTTCACTGCAGGGTGTCTCTTTCCATCCATGGATGAGATAGATTAGATATAGATAGATAGACAGAAAGACAGACAGACACAGACAGACAGACAGATAGACGGATAGATAGATAGATAGATAGATAGATAGATAGATAGATAGATAGATAGATAGATAGATAGATAGATAGATATTGGTGAAATATTATATTATTAGGTTATTAAATATTTCACCAATTTTTTTTCCTTAAATTTTTTTTTTTTCCCCTATTTTCCTCCTCTAAAACCTTAGTGCGTCTTATGGTCCGAAAAATACGGTATATATTATCACTGTAAGACTCCATTCACATCTGTGCGAAGTCTCCGTCACAGAGTCTGTTAGAAATCACCAAAGGAAAACATCCTGCAAGCTCCATTTTTTCCATCTGGTAATTCCAATAAAAAACAGTGCACAACCCATGGACACCATTACAGTCAAAGGGGTCCCTCGGGATCCATTTGTAGCTGGTATTTCTGAGATCTATTGCTGTCCAATTTTCCAGTCTCTGGGTCCTACGTTTGATTGGAAAGCGCAGATCTAAATGCTATATATACACAGTACAGACCAAAAGTTTGGACACACCTTTTCATTCAAAGAGTTTTCTGTATTTTCATGACTATGACAATTGTAGAGTCACACTGAAGGCATCAAAACTATGAATTACCACATGTGGAATTATATACTTAACAAAAAAGTGTGAAACAACTGAACATATGTCTTATATTCTATGTTCTTCAAAGTAGCCACCTTTTGCTTTGATTCCTGCTGCAACACCAGCACTGTAAACAGTGGAAGAGTCAGTGTCGGCAACCCCAGGCGACGATTGTCCTGCGTTTGCTCTCTCCCACTGAGCCCAGGGCTTGCCTTCCAAATGACAGCACACGCAAAAGGTGGTGATGTTGCTCTTTTCAGAGCCCCTACTCAGTTTCGACTTGCAAAGTGTGCAAACTGCACTAAATTTTTCATGGAACTGGTGACACTAGGCACCTCAGTGGCGGTAGTTTGGCCAGGGGGTGACGCTAGCCTCCTGTGTGACAATGAGATCATCTGCCACTTCGTCATCCTCCTCTTCCCCATCAATATACGCTGTGAAGCGGATAGGAGTGTGCACTGACTATCCTGCTGGTAGGTTCTGCTCCTATGCCCGACTCCTCAGCGTACAATGCGTTATCCCTGACAGCGAGGAGGGATTCTTGCATCACACACAGGAGCGGGATTGTTACACTCACGAGTGCGTCGTCTTGGTGGACTCCTCAAAGACATGAGGAGATCTCGCATAAGTCTGGCAACATGGGCGAGTTTTGCATGAGTGGCTAGTACATGGAAAATCTTTGGCCTTTCTGCCTCTGGACATGTCTCTGCCTTTATCCACCTTTTTAGCTTGCCTCCACATCTACACTGCTTTTGTCCCTAGACATCACCCCAGTCCATGCCTCTGCCTCTAGCCACCTTTTTTCCTGCTTAGCTCGCCTCCACATCTACACTGCTTTCCCCGCTATACATCACCCCTGTCAATTTAGGGTCAGTGGCCTCGTTGTCCACCAACTCCTCTTCCAATTGCTCACTCTCCTCTTACTGCAAACCGCATATGACAACAGCCTGCCCTGATGGCAACTGTGTCTTATCATCATCACTAAGGACAGATAATGCTGGTTGCTGGTCCACAACCACTAAATCGCCAGGTGAAGGAGGATGCTCCAGTGTTTGGGCATCAGTACACACAAACTCGTCTGGTAGCTCCTGTGATTTGGGAAGTGGTTCAACAGAAAAGGACCCGAAAAGAGATCCTGGGAGGTGGCAAGGGTGGGATGACTTTGTTGGGAAGATTACCCAAGTTGGGAGGAAGGAGGGTCAGACTGTTGGGTATGAACACGACTGCAGGTAGTGGCTGACTGGCTGGTGGAAAAGCAGCTGGAAGCATTATCCGATAGCCATTGTAACACCTGTTCCTGGTGCTCGGGCCTGGTCTGTATTGTACCCTGCACCCTGCTTAACGCAGCTGTCATATCAGGAATTGTGATGAGCGCATGCTAATGTTTCTTGTCCAGTGGAAAGGATGGGATAGGATTTCACATAAGTCTGCCACCCATGGAAACTCATGGTTCAGAAACTGAGGGAGCTGACTTTGATGAACCCTTGGGTTTTGGAGATGGAACTCCATGAAAGGTCTCTGCTGCTCACACACCCTGCTCAACATATGGTATCTAGGGTTTCAGCGTGTGGTGACCTTGCAGCCGGTGCTTCGGGTAGATGTAGGTATTGCTGGAGTGTATTGAGTCTAGCAGCAGCTACTGTAGACTTGCCAAAGTGGGCGCACAAGCGCCGCATTTTAACAAGTAGCTTGTGTAGATTGGGGTACGTTGTTAGAAACCGTTGCACCAATAAGTTGAAAACGAGGGCCAGGCATGGATCGTGTTGTATGCTGGCAGGCTCCAGAGCCACTACCAGGTTCCGTCCATTATCACACACGCCAAAAATGCCTGGCCCCAGGTGCAGCTGGGAAAAAACATTGCCATATCATCCAGGATGGCATCCCTGACCTCGGAGGCAGTGTGCTGTCTGTCCCCCAAGCTGATGAGCTTCAGCATGTCCTGCTGACGTCTCCCCACGCCAGTGTTGCAGCGTTTCCAGCTTGTAGCTTTACAAGAGAAGGAGGCGGCGGAGAAGGAGGAGGGTGGTGTTTCAGCACTCCTGCCACGAATATTGGACGGGGAGACAAGGCAGGCCGCCACAGTTTGCGACCCAGTCCCAGCCTCAACTACATTCAGCCAGTGTGCCGTGATTGAGATGTAGCGTCCCTGCCCGCATGAACTTTTCCACGCGTCGGTGGTCAAGTGGAACTTTGTACAAAGCGCAGAACTTTGGGCCCACCTGATGTTACGGGACACACGCTGGTGCAAGGCTCAACTCACCGTAAGGGCAAAAAACTGCTGGTGCAAGGCTGAAGTCTCATGAAAGGCTTCAATCTCTGCTGGTAGCTCAGGTTATGGGCCTCTAACTTAATTTGTAAGGGCTCATGTTAAGGGCCTTAAAAGTGAATTGGGGAAGGTCTTACCACATCACACACACACATCCACAATGATATCAGGGTGGGTACTGTTGGATTTCCCATTGCCTATTCCATCTGTGGTTGTCATGGGCAATGTATTTAAAGGGGTGCTTGATAATGTTTCTTTAGCTTAAATTTGGGTTTCTGTCCATCCAATTGGGGAGGAAAGAAGGTTTCCAGGTATTTTGCCACTTTGATAGAGGTTTTTTTGAGTGTAGAAAGTGTGTAGTTGATAGGCTGTGATGTAGGGGTAATACAGGGTCTTTGGTGTGTTAGATGCCCCCAGACATGCTTCCCCTGCTGTCCCAGTTGCATTGCAGAGGTGTTGGCATCATTTGTTGAGGTGTCATAGTGGACTTGGTGACCCTCCTGAGTCGAATGGTGGGTTCCCCTGAAACAAAGCATTTTTCCCCATAGACTATAACGGGGTTCGATATTCATTCGAATAGTCGAATATTGAGCGGCTATTCGAAACGAATATCGAATATTTTACTGTTCGCTCATCTCTAATATTCATCACTAAAATAAAAAACAATAGAAAAAATTGATGGGATCTGTCGGGTCTAGCAGAGTAATGTAGATGCATCAGTGCTTAGCTGCAATGGAGACAGCTGTTATGGGACACGTGTGGTGTTGTGGAAACTCTTTCACCCGTTCTGTGACCTTTGACAGGAATTTTTTGACAGGGTTTCCACAAGCACAAACATTGACAGTCACAGGCACACAGACACTCAAGTGCAAATACCAAAGGGGAATCTTGTATCTAGAGGGAATCCTTGAAGTCTGTTTTTCCAGAGTTTGTGTTGCCATAAGTTGTGCCATAATTATCACACACTGCACACTTTCTCAGAAAAACAGGGCCTGGCCTATATGTGCCCCAATGTGGCAAAAAATGTGTTGTAAAATTCTGGTGACAAACTTAGGCCAGGTTTCATCTTAGGCTTCATTGGAGACTCCGACACATTATCCTCTGAAAAACAGAGAAGTCCTGCACGGAGAACTTTTCTCTCCGCTGGTTTCAGTATGAAAAAAAATGATGACGGAGACCCGGCATATTCCCATTATAGTCTACGGGGTTCACAAGTGTCCGTGGGTAATTGCTGTTTTAGTGGACGGGATTTGCATTTGATAAATCTGATCAAAATTTATGACGTTTCCTGAAGATATTCCATATAAAAATAAATCCTGGAAAGTTAGTCTCGTATACGCCGCGTTATTTTGCGGCCGTGATTTTGCAGCCGCAAAATAACGCGGCGTATATGATCCAGGCTCCCATTGAAATCAATGGGAGCATATACGGCGCTCAAAATCTCACACGGCATATACGTGGCAGGTCACGCGGAACGTTACTCCGTGTGAATGCACCCTAACCTCGCATTTTTTTTCCTACGGTTATTCAAATATTTTTTTTATTGTTATGTTGTTTTTATTTTTCCATGTTTTTCTTTATTTTAATATCCAAGAAAATGTAAACAAAAAAGGGAGGGGAAATGTGTTTGTTTTTCATGTTTTTTTTTGTTATTAATAGCTCAATGTGCAGCTAAAAATGCAGATAGTTTCTCTCTCCTTTAAGATAATTTTTGCTTAGGTGACAATTATTGTTGTATTGCTAGGAGTGGGGCTAGAGCCTATGATGTGGGCATGACAGTGGTAGTTTTTTCTTTTTTACCTTTTTTTTGTGTTCTTATTTGTTTATTACTATTTATTATTTTTACATATTGTGTCCTTTCATAAGGTCATATTAGAACTTTGGAGGGACTAACAGTCCTGATACATTGGCCCCAGTTACAAGAGGAATGCAGCCTCCTATCACGTACTGTACAGCTGATCAGGGCCCCATCAGCCCATGCAGTTCCTGGCCCTCAGATTATTACATAACCACGGTGCAAGAAGCGAAGCCACGTCATGATTGCTCCATAACTGTGTACTTAGTGCTTATTGAGTGTTGTGTAAACAGAGATCTGGGATTACAATAAACCATCCCCTCCTTCCCTATAGGAGGATCGGCCATCGTAACAGCCAATTCCCCACTTAACTTTGCAAGGACATATATATATATCCTCTTACAGGATTAAGATTGGACTACCCAAACCTCTACTGCTCTGGAAGTTGTTAAAGATGGGACTATAGATATCTTATGTTATCATAAACTTCCACAAGTAGGCAAAGAACACAAATACTCTTTTGTATTTTTTTTTATGTAGATTGTGAGCCCCATGTAGTGATCTCAATGTACATTTTTTTCTTCCTATCAGTATGTCTTTGTAGTATGGGAGGATATCCACGCAAACATGGGGAGAACATACAAGCTCCTTGCAGATGTTGTTCCTGGCAGGATTCGAACCCAGGACTCCAGCACTGCAAGGCTGCAGTGCTAACTACTGAGCCAACATGTTACCCCTCAAATACTCATTTGTATTTGTTACTATCTTCTAAAGAGAACCTTTCAGCACCTCCACCAATTCAGGTTCTTAGTATTAGCACCAATTTCAGCACAGTTGGAATTTTCTCTCTAGTCCCCACCATTCCCGAGCAACAAGTGCAGGTAGTTTGGTGCCTGATGTGATGTTAAGCTCTGTAATGTCAGGTGGGCGGTGTCAGGCAGGGGGCGTGATTTAGAACTCCAATCAGAGGCAACCAGTGTCAGAGCTTGGAATCACATCCCTTGTCTGCTCCTGCCTGACACTGACCTTCTGGCAGTACAGAGACTAAATACACCAAAAGACACCAAAACCAACAGCATTGATTGCTCAGGAATGGTGGAGCCTAAAGAAAAATTTCAATTGTGCCAGAATTCATGAAGCAGCAGCTATTAATTGATGTAAAGAGCTAGAATTGTTGGAGGTGAAGCTAAATTATTTTTAGGCAGCATGTGTATTCTTTATTATCCCACCCACTCAGCTCCGCACCTCCCATGAGGCGACCTGAAGCGACTGCTTCAGGCGGCGCTATGCCGGGCCCCCGGGGGGGGGCGGCATTTTTGCTGACCTAAGCCAGTCCAGGACAAGCTGTCCTGGACTGGCTTAGCGTCACCGTCTCGGAAGCCCGGGACACGGGAAGCGAGCGGTGGATTGGGGAGGCCACTGGAGCAGCGCTGCTCCACTGGCCTCCCCTCACGCTCAAGCAGAGAGCAGATCCTCTCCCTGCCTGCTAACGCCTCCCCGTCCACTCCACCCCGCCCTTTCGCTCTTCCCCGCCCCCTCTTGACCGCCCCCTCCTACGGGGGAAGGGGGGGGGGCTTTCTGTCGTCTTCCTCAGGCGGCATAAAAGCTAGGTTCACCCCTGCACCCACTATGCTGCAACTGTAAATCCCCCAGTCTAAACACTGGTAAATTTACAATGGCTAAACTGTAGAGATTTTCCCCGGTGTATCTCTGGTCTTATAATAACTTTAAATTTCTTATTATATATTATAAACTTAGCAATAAATTGTACAAACCAAGAGGGGTGTCCACTATGATTGCATTGAATAGTTCGGCAGGAGTCTGAGCAATGTTGACCGCTTCCATCTGCTCGAAGCTGCCCAGGGGGTGGCACTTAGGAACCAGTTCAGAAATAGGTCTCTGGTGTAACGTCCCTGTGATCAGTAGGATGATGTTATCAATCATGTAGCTGTACCTGCAGATAATAAAGGATACAGAATGTATACACTTAAGCGTCAACATGTAAAGAAAAATAATCAATTATATTCTGTATGAAAGTCCTATATTACATATTACTAGGAGGAGTGTGCCTGGGGACATGGGCATAACAATTTAGCATTGGGTGCCATTGCAAAACATTATCACCATGATCATACTGAAAAGTATCTCTGATTATTTTTCCCGATCGCTTTGTACAAAGCACCCAATGAGCACTGTGTTATCAGAGCAACCATGATGCGGCCCGAACAGTCCAAGAGGACCCAGATCCACTGGGCTAACGTATCAGCCCCGATTACAGGGGAAAGCAGCACAAAAAAAGCGTTAAAATGCCTCCTGCAGGGCTAATGCACACATAGATAGATCACTGTGTACCCTGTGACATCACAACACATGAAGAAAGTCGTTATAATGATGTCATGGTGTTACAATATCCCAGTAAAGTATTGGAGGTGCATTCAGTTTTCCACCTCCATTCATCATGTATAGTTATCACTAGTTGCCTCCTAGGCCTCAGTGGAGATAGGCCCCCTTAGTTGGTGGGCCCCATAACAGCTGGTACTTACTCCCATGCATAGATGGTTTCAAGGGTACAAAAGCACAGAACAAGAAAATGGAATATCTATGCAATTAAAAAAAATATTCTATTGATGGAAATTATATCATATTTATAATTTGTCGTAACATCTCAGTATTGACCCATGCCAGTTCTTCATTGCTAAGATATGCCATCTCTTTAATATAGGTGCAGGTCCGACCTCTGGCACACGCACCAATCCTGAGAATAAAGGAGACTAGTTAGGACTGTATGCTTGAGTGTCAGGGCCAAATTAGGATTGGTTGGGGAAAGGAGGGTACAAATCCCTTCTGACCTCTCCACAGTCACTTATAGAAGAAGTGTCTGCACATGTATGGTACTTTTTCATTGAAACATAAGGGAGCAAGTTGAACCAACAACTTCAATAGACTTTAAAAGGGAGAGCTATACACATGCAAGGTTCTCGGTTGGAACAGATTGCTAAAAAGTGGTGGACTTCCAGAAGGTGGAGTAGACCCCAGATGTGCATTCCTTATAATTCAGTCATACTGAAGGTATATGGTTGAGAAAGTCTATATCTTCTAGACCAGGGGTAGGGAACCTTTGGCTCTCCAGCTGCTGTGAAACTACAACTCCCATCATGCTCCATTCACTTCCATGGGAGTTCCCAGAACAGCAGAGCCAGTATGCATGCTGGGAGTTGTAGTTTTGCAACAGCTGGAGAGCCGTACGTTCCCTACCCCTGTTCTAGACCATTCAGTGGATCTGCTACTTACGTAATAAAATTTAAAAACGTGGCAAGTGGTTCGAAGGCGTGGTTCCTGAAGTAGAGGAATTCAGTCATGAGCTTTTCCTTCAGCTTTCCATCGATTGTAGATACTGTGAGTTGTCCGGTCTCATTCGCCAGGAAGTGTCCATAGTCTGTGGACTGTAAATGTAACTTCAAGTCTACAATGGTAAAATATGGAAATGTATCAGATGCCAAAGGACATACGCACTGTAGATACATATAAATAATAAAAAAAAGGAATAATTTCCGGATCTAAATTATTGTTTGAGAAATTACATATGCAAAAAATTTATTCACACGTTCCCAAAATTTTTTTTGCTTTTTTCACTTTTACCTTATTTTTTTGTACGTCAAAAAGTCAGAAAACAACTTTTGAGGACTTGTCTATTACTTTATTTAATGCTATGTATGTGATAGTAGTCTCACTTAGGCCTGGTTCATATCTGCATTTTGGGAGTCCGCTTGGGGACCCCCCAAACAGAATACTGAATGCAATGTCTGTAGGTTTTTTTTTACCCTGCGATCAGAGCTATTTTAACCATAGAGCCAAAGGTGAAGTTGCACTATGGGTGCAGGAGTCCCATCATCTGCCCTGGATCGAGCGGGACAGTCCCACATTTCAGGGGCTGTCCTGCTATTCCAGGCAGTAATTTCAACTCTATCTGTTTTTTGCTATTTTTTTTTTTTTAATGCAGATTGTGAGCCCCATATAGGGATCACAATGTACTTTTTCTTTCTATCAGTATGTCTTTGTAGAATGAGAGGAAATCCACGCAAACACAGGGAGAACATACAAACTCCTTGCAAATGTTGTTCCTGGCGGGATTCGAACTCAGGACTCCAGCGCTGCAATGCTACCCACTGAGCCACCATGTTGCCCCTATATCAACTCTATCTGTGTCCTTAGGATACAGATAGAAGTTGAATACAATAGAGAAGCACAGAATTCAGCGAAAAATGGTGTAAAGTATATAAAGAATTAAAACAAAGGAATGATTTAAAAATTTATTAAAAAAATGAATGCAGGTTCACACTAATGCTGGGCTCTATATTGTTAAGGTCAGGATTTACACACAGAGCCTGGTGTCTCAGGTGTCCGCCATTTTGAAATTGAAGCGGCATAAATAAAAGTCCACTGTGTAGGATTTGTTTCCTTGCCGATTTTTGGTAGTCTCTACGATGGAGTCTCCGATGCGGATGTGAACCGAGCCTTAGAATGTTATAATATATATTATTATATTTGTCCTGTCTTTCTGGTATTTTTTACCCTGTGCCCCCTGTGTCATGCTGTGGGGTGGTGAAGAAGGGACAGCACAAAGCTACAAAATGTGGGAGAAATAGTGGAATAAAGCAGATAAAGTATCTAAATGTATCTAATGTATAAAACTTCAAAGAATGTAAAATCTACAAATGTTACAGTATAACTTGTTAGGCCTAGTTCACATCTGTGTTCGGTATTCCATTCGGAGAATCGGCATGGGGACCCCCCCAAACGAAATACCAAATGCATTGAAAAGCGGTGAGCTTATGAAAGCACACGGACCCCACAGACTATAATGGGGTCCGTGTGTTTTCCATGTGGTGTCTGCACTGAACATGCAGAGACAAAAGTTCTTCATGAACTACTTTCCTCTCCACTTGAATTGTGCAGACACTGCGTTAAAAAAAACCACACAGACCCCATTATAGTCTGTGGGGTTCATGTGCTCTCACTGCTTGTCAATGTGTTCGGTATTCCGTTCAGGAGGTCCCCAAGCGGACTCCCCAAATGGAATAACCGGGTCTGAAACTTTTCACATTTAGGTAAGCCAGCCCCCTTTTCTGTCCCCATATCTGCCATGATTTGGAGGGGCTTTAGCTAAAGAATTGAGCCACAAAGCCATTCCCCTATATCACATGACTGGTCTTACACCATCCACTAGAGAGGGGGCGCTCTTTGCTAGGACCAGCATGGAGGTGCCAGGATATCCTGAGAATGTTGCAGCTTCTGTAATACTATATTAGTACGTTTTATGAAATATTTCCTAAAAATCTAAATACCTTTTTTTCTATCCTTAGACAATCACTTTAAAGCAATAAAATATTTCCAGATAAAATGGATTTAAAAAAATAAAACAAATATAAATCTTTAGGGAAATGTTAAAGCTAACCACAAAGAGATGCGCAATGTCGAGCATTAGGAAAAACAATGCTAGAATTTCCAGTTAATGAATGTTTCATGAAAGACGTCTTATTGTTTCTAATCTTAGTGAGCACATGACAAGGACTGTGACTTATTGACTCATTTCTTCTTTCTCTGACATCCAGTTCCCAGTACTTTGCTTGACTTATTCCTGATGACTGTTAGTGTGCACAGTGCTATAAATACAGCAGAATGCAGACTGTTATCCCTGGAAACATTCATTTCTTTTGATAATTATCTGTCGACCTCAAAGAGCAAGTTAAGGCTAGGTTCACATGCAAGGGAAAATCCAGCGCAGAAACCACCAAGGATCGGTGCAGAGAAAAGTCCTGCACGGAGGATGGGGTCAGTGGGGTGTCTGTTTTATACAGGAAACAGTGGACACTTGATGGACACTCAATGGACCCCATTATAATTTCTTGTTCATGGTTAACCACTTTTTAAGCAGACAGGTTCTCCATCTTTAAGAGCAGACCCGAACAATGGAGAGCCGAGCTCTAGTGTGAACCTACCCGAAAGACACCCAGCAGTCCCCATTATAACCTATGGTGTCCAGGGGTAACTGCTGGCTTAGTGATCTGGGTCTCCATCGTTCGGGCCTGCCGGTGGATTCAGAGAGCTTAGTGCAGGTGTGAATTTAGCCTAAGCCACTTCTTTATTTCAAAGCCAAAACTGTGTGCGTAACCGATTGCAGGGAGATATGAATGGGATGGTCCTGTGCATTTCCAACCTCATGCTCCATTCAAACTTGGGTGCAAAACATCCCAGTTCTCATGATCGGTGGGTGTCCCATAGCAAGTTGCCCCCTATCCTGTCCGAACCTCTGCCTGCCCCTGGCCTGTGGACCTAAGTTGCCCATCCTGACCTTTTATCCCTGTTTATGACCTTGTTGCCTACTAGAGATCTTCAGCCCATACTTGACCACTCTTGTACCCAACACCTTAGTGCTTCGTATCATTGTCTCTCCAGCCCTAGGTCAGCCGCTAGAGGTAGTGACTAGTGACCTAGTTGTCTCCCCTCAGTGAAGTCCATATCCCCATACGGGGGCTAAAAGGTAACTCCTAGGAAGGCTTCTTAGACCCCACCTTAGGTGGTACAGTGAATACAAAACCCACAGCCTGTAACAAATATCATAGTTACAGAGTAGATGAGGTTGGATGAAGACATGAGTCCATCAAGTCCAAACTATAACCCTACAATCCCCTACAGTGTTGATCCAGGGGAAGGCAATAAAAAACCCCAATTGCCCCATTTCAGGGGAAAAAATTCCTTCCCAACTCCAAGTCAGTTATTCATTGGAGATTTCAGAAGTCTGAACCACGTCCAGTAGCTGCTTGTCAGACTCTTATAAAAGATGATAATAACAATCACTAAACTAAGCACAAACTTCTCCAACTTTAATAGTCAGGGACACATGGACACTCTACCAACTCGTTCTTGTTGCATTAGCAAGATAATAATATACATAAAGGCAACCCATATCTATGTGGCCCCTGGAGATAGAGATTCAGGGCCACTTTAGTAGATTAGAAGGTCCCCTGTCAAAATATTCCTAAGTGGGAAAGTTACCTAATTCTGTTCCCATGGATTTGCCTGCTGCCTCCGGCTGTAGTGACGTTTGCGGCTCGGTGGTCACTGCTCCTCCATCCAGCAGGCATCATCAGCCGGAAACTAAGGCTCCACCATTGTGTTCAACCCTATCTGTGTGGTAAGGGCACAAACAGAATTGAAAACTGTATCCACGACCCTGGAACACTGGGCTAGCCCCTGACTATTCTGCTCGATCTGGTTCAGCAGAGGGGTACTCCATTACCATAGGGCCCGATGCAGATGCACCTTTTAAGCCATGATTAAAGAGCATCTACAGAGGCCCAGGTCAACCTCATCCCTAATTTAAATGGTGGTGAGACCTTGTTTTGGTGCTATGAATCAGCCCAAGAATCACCAAATGGAAAGTGGACAAATAGAATTACATCACAGGGAATAGTCATGGAGATCAGTCTAGATCCTAGCTTAAAGACCCCAAACATTACTATATTATAATATATTATGGGATGAATCAGATGATAGTTATGGATGATTCAGCTATGTGTTGGAGTCTCCATAGCAGACTTCTTCGCAGATTATGCTGAAAATCAGTGGAGAAAAGTCCTACATTCATGGCGGAAGACTGGTGGTCTATGGGGTCCGCGGGGAAGCTCTTTTTAGGCGGACAGGGTCTCCATCTTTCAGGTTCCCATGCTGACCCAAACGAGACCTGAGTGATAGTGTGAACCTAGTTAAAGGGGCTGTGCCATTAAGGACACTTATCCCCCTACTACTGGGGATAAGTGTCTGATTGCTGGGGGCCACAGTGGTCAGGAGAAGAAGAGACTGAAAGTCCCACTTGTGAATGGAGCCCCAGTGCACTTGTGTGATTAGTTCTCCCTCCACTTCTATGGGGTTGCTGTGACTGTAATCTCTGGCAGGTCAAGCTCCCAGCTATTGGACACTTATCTCCTGTCCTGTGGAAAGGGGACAAATATCCGTAATAGAGGGGGCCACACGGTGGCTCAGTGGTTAGCACTGCAGTCTTGCAGCGCTGGAGTCCTGGTGTTCAAATCCTGCCAAGGGCAAAAAACCATCTGCAAGGAGTTTGTATGTTCTCCCTGTGTTTCCATGGATTTCCATCCCATATTCCAAAGACATACTGATAGGGAAAAATGTACATTGTGAGCTCTATGTGGGGCTCACAATCCACATTTAAAAAAAAAAAATATATATCCGTAATGGCACAACCCCTTTAAGGGGGGACATTGGCTTTAACATGAAACAGTCACTTTGGAAATGCCATCTGATCTGCAGGTAGTATGTTATAGAGCAGGAGGAACTGAGCAGATTGATATATTTGGAGAAATAGTCCTGATGGTACGGCCCCCGCAGAGCTCAGGTCATAATATCATCCAGTCTGTCTGAGATTACATGAAGAGACAGAAGGATTGGCTCAAACCTACATCCACAGAAGATCTGTGCTTAGTTCTTCAAGATGTCTGGAACAACCTCCCTGCCAAGTTCCTTCAAAAACTGTCTGCAAGTACGGAGAAGAACTGATGGAAGGCAAAGCGCATAGGCCACACCAACTATTGATGGGATTTAGATTTTTTTCATTTCATTCATTTAATTTTGAATAAACTCTTATCACTTTTATATTTGGCAGAATTTTTAATTTACAGTATTTTTTCTCCACCTGTCTGAAACTTTTTTTAATGCGGTAGATTTATTTAAAAAGTTCCAGTAGAATGTGTCATTTATCTCTCTGTTCATTCTGATCTTAGGAGTCCAGTGGGCGGTCCTACTCAGTGACTCACAGTTTTTTTTTAGAAGTTATACAGGTCCAGACATGAGGTTAAGAGTTCTCTTCTCACTACAAATTCTTAGAAACTTAGCTTACAATATAACTCGATGTCTCAAGATGAACAGTTATCACTTAGTAAACTGAGACTTGACTAGCAGAGACTTTCCAACCAAATAAATGTCAGTCATCTCAGCACGCCTAGATGAGCTTCTTAAGATATTTCCAAACCATACCGAATGGTACCAGCAGAAACTGCCTCGGCTGTAAGAAATATTTGTCCTGTAATCAAGGGCGGCGTGCCAGCCAACTTAGGACCCTGTTGTCAAAACACAGGAAAGGTCGTGCTGCTTGAGATGCCTGGGAGTAGTGATAGAGCTGATGCACAAGGTTCTGTGTCATTAAGCTGGGACATTACATGACAGATACAGATAGAAAGAGAGATAGAAATATAGAAAGATAGGTAGATAGATAGATAGATAGATAGATAGATAGATAGATAGATAGATAGATAGATAGATGATAGATAGATAGAAACTATAAATAGGAAATGAAAAAAATGGCAGCACTCCAATATTTAGAAAAAGTGTGGATTTATTCCAAGCAGCGACGTTTTGGTTCTTATCTGAAGCTTTCTCAGATAAGAACCGAAACGTCGCTGCTTGGAATAAACCCACACTTTTTCTAAATATTGGAGTGCTGCCATTTTTTCCATTTCCTATATAAAGTTGAAGATTAGCCACCTTCCAGTTTGGCTTTGCACCCGGTTTGTATGCTGTGCTGCTTCTGCATTTTTTTCTACTAGATACTATAGATAGATAGATACTATAGATAGATACTGTAGAAAGAGATACTGTAAATAGATTGCCATAAATAGATACTCTAGATAGATCGTCCCTTTTGTTTCTAGTATTAGAAAACATTTAAAGCGGTTTTATGACCCTAAATCAATTATTAATACTAGTGACCTGTCCATATTATAGATCTTCAGTATATGATCTTTGGGGGTCCAACGGGAGGACCATGCACAGATGAACTAATGCAGCAACTTCTGAGTGCTGGGAGCATGTGCTGCACTTCCCCAGAATTAAGGCTATAGGTTGGATGGTGCCCAGTGCAGTATTTGGCACCCAGAGGCTGCTGGAGTAGCTGATCTGTGTAGAGTTCTGGTGTCGGCCCCTGCACATATTATATACTGATGATCTGTCCTGTGGTTAAGCCATCAGTATGAAAAATTGATTTAGGATCGGAAAAGGCCTTTAGGTTTATGGACCCCCCCACCAATGTTACCTCCCACTGCAGATAGCGTTTTAGGCTAAGGCCCCATGGGACGACTCATAGCTATAAAGTACTGCGGGAAAAACCTCAGTGGACTTTCTGTTTCAATTATATGTATGGGAAAACCTATGGCGTTTCCGTAGATATAATTAACATGCTGCGATTTCCAAAACCTCTTCGGTTTTGGAAATCGTGGCGTGTCCGCGCCTCAGTTTTTACCTCAAAGTGGGCATGGGATTCGCATGAATCCCATCCACTTTACAGTTACTGTAAAACACCGCAACGAACATGACATCATTGGCGCTGGCATTGGAAGAGTTCGCTTCAAATAGCTGAATGACATTGGTCCCAAGTGTCAGATCCTCATCAATTACATTCTAAGAAGCATAACTATATAAGACCTGGAAACTCCTTATAAAACTTGAAATGGATGATCGTGTGGATGAGTAATATCAATATAAAGTCATATAACATAATAGTATATAAAGTGTATAAACTGTACAGAGTCGTCTTTCTACCCGTTTACAGGTTAACACCAAATAAAATGTGTTAAAATAATGATATTGTTCCATTCTGACGTGATATGGTTGTAACATTGAGACACCACTCAGGATTAGATACAGCTCATAATAATAAATCCAAGTCACAATGATTCATCCTGCGTCTTCCTGTTTTAGGTTACTTCCTATTCAGTTTACAGTGTGAGCCCATTATATGACACAAGGGCACCTTGGAGGCCTTAAAGGGATTTTCCATGCTAATTGATGACCTATCCTTTGGATAGGTCATCAATTAAAAATCAGTAGGGATCAGACACCTGGGCCCCTGGCTGATCAGCATTTGAAGAGGTAGTGACATTCAAGGGAGCGCTGCAGCTGTTTCTGTACAGCGCCATCATTTGCACAATGGCTGTGCTTGATACTGCAGCTCAGCCCATTCACCTAAATGGGACTGAGCTGTCATCAGGCTGATGAATGTGATCCGTGGTTGTCTCCAAGGTCACAGATCTTCAACTGATGATCTATTGTGTGAATTGATAGGTATACTTTTTCAGTTGGACTTAGGGAGGTGTATACCGTGGGCAGGTCTCTTCCTATATCTTAATTGAAAGAGCAATATCAATCACAATCTGCTTTGGCAGCAATGATAAAGGGGGTGCCATCCAATGGATACTGCCCCCTCTGGATAAAACTATCACTTCTCTAAAATGTGGCAGTACTTTCAAGGAAAAGACAGATTCATGGGCCAGTCATTGGACTGGGGTAACATCAATGTACTGACAGTTTCTCGTCAATATTTTATATTGGGGACACAAATGTATGTGCAGTGCCTCCAAACAGGGAGCTATGTCTATAGTGTCCTGGTAACCCTGCCAGACAGCGCGATGGGGGCATTCACACGGAGTAAACGCCAGCTTATTCTGAACGTAATAAACACGTTCAGAATCAGCGGCGTATAAAGCAGTTCCATTCATTTCTATGGGAGCCGGCATACGAGCGCTCCCCATAGAAATGAATGGGCTGCTTTTTTCACTACGAGCACTGCCATTAAAGTGAATGGAAAGTGCCCGCGTGTACGGCTAGCCAGCGTCGCACCTCCCATGAGGCGACCTGAAGCGAGCGCTTCAGGCGGCGCTATGCCAGGGCCTCAGGGAGGGCGGCATTTTTGCTAACCTAAGCTAGTCCAGGACAAGCTGTCCTGGACTGGCTTAGCACGGAGCGGTGGTTTGGGGAGGCCACTGGAGCAGCGCTGCTCCAGCAGCCTCCCCGCACGCTCAGGCAGAGCGCAGGCAGTCTCCGGGCCTGCTCTCTGCCGGCGAACGGCGCTAAGCCCCGCCCCTCCCATAAGCCACACCCCTCCACTAAGCCACACCCCGCTCCGCCCCCTCCCCCGGCGGGGGGCGGCTTTCTGCACTTCGCCTCGGGCGGCGAAAGGGGCAGGTTCACCCCTGCGGCTAGCTCTGCTCATTCCGAGCCGTACTCCCGAGCACTTCCCATTCACTTCAATGGCAGTGCTCGTAGTGAAAAAAGCAGCCCATTCATTTCTATGGGGAGCGCTCGTATGCCGGCTCCCATAGAAATGAATGGAACTGCTTTATACGCTGCTGATTCTGAACTTGTTTTACGTTCAGAACTAGCTGGCGTTTACTCCGTGTGAATGCACCCTATAAGTGTATTTGGTTCATAAAACTTGGAGTGTAAGTAGCCTTGGTCCCTCATGTTTAGGGTATGTTCACACGGTGGAATTTGCTGAGGATTCGGGGCTGGACTTTGCCCCAAAATCTGCGGCAGATACTGCCTGGAATCTGTCTCCGTTGTTTTCAATGGGAGACAGAGATTGCAACACGATGCAGAAAAAATAAGCGTACAGCTCAGTCTTTCCCCGGATTCCGTGGTTCGAGGCTCCCTGCTGGTTAGACCCATTTATTTGCCCTGCATCAACATCCGGCGACGTCTCAGACTCCCAGAAGAGCCGGCAAATATTCTTCATCTGGGAACTCTCTGTTCTTATACCCCAGACACTTTATGTACCAAATACTTCATGTTCCCAGAAAGGGGCATGGCTGGCACATGTTGTGATTGGATTGCAAAGGGGCGATAACATGTTCTCAAAATGGGCATAGTCTTGTGGGGAATCAGAATATCAGCACAATACTTTTCAAAGCAAGTATGGAGTCTGCTATGTATAGTAGCAATAAGTGACCTGGAGTGGGTACAAAGGCCTGTGTCTCTGCGGGCAGTCAGGCATGAAAAACTATGCGGCGTGACCTCTCCGGGCTTGAGCACTTCCCAGTGCAGAATGCTAGAGTCTTTCTTCCTTGTTGTACAATCTCAACATTTTATGTCAAATTAAAAATGCCACAAAAACACTAACCCAGATTTACTAATAATGAGACAATGTAAACTGAGAATCCGCCAGCTTTATCATAGTGATGAATAATACACATAGATTGTAAGCTCTTGTGGGCAGGGCCCTCTACCCCACTGTGCCAGTCGGTCACTGTTAGTATTATATTTGTTTTGTATATTTTGTGTACTGTATGTAAACCCTCAAATGTAAAGCACCATGGAATTAGTATAATAATGTGCAGCACCATGGAATTAATCTAATAATGTACATCACCATGGCATTAATATAATAATGTACAGGGTCGCTGATCTCGGTAATTAATCTCTAGTTTAGTGATTCGCCTGTCTGTTGTTCTGATCCTCCCATGAACTGAGACAACAGACATGCGAAACCAGTGTGAACTTAGCATGGACTCCTTCACATCTGCGCCCGGTCTCTGTTCATACAGGTTTCCGTTTCTTGCACAAAACTGAGCAGGAGATGGAAACCTGCAGGACTCTTTCAAACTCATTCATTTGAACGGACTCCGGGCGCTAATGTGAACCTAACATGTATATCGTTATGACAAGTCGCATCCAAATAATCTCTACAACCATAAAATATTTACCCTCTAAGGTTTCGCATTGTGACAGGTTGATGTAGTCTCCGGCCTTCAGGATTCCTCCCTTAAATCCTCGGACTAATCCCTCCAGATAGCCGTTGTCCACATTAAAATAGAACTCAGAACTCATGGCGTCCTTGTTCCTCGTTGCGTGGGTCACACACACTGATCTGCTCTCACAGGCTGTAATTTCCAGTGTGACACACAATAACCACCGGGTTCCTGTTTCATTACTTTTAAAGCCGTTCCCTATTGTTTATTATGCAAACAGCAGTCCAAGAACTGCAACAAACTAGCCGGAGGACAAAAATGTACCGCCTGGATCATCTATAGGCCGACTCCGACACCTAGTGCAGTATAGCCCTGTCTACTGTATAACATAATACACCTGCTGCATGGAGAGATTACTAATAGAAGGAGTATTGGCTTATACAGAGATGGGTCAGCTCATAACATAGCTGCATGCAGGCATGGGGAAACCCCAAGACCTTCGTAACACCTCATGTAAGATTATGGTATATTGGACATATTAAATGATATAACTATGGTACCACCTCCACCTGGGATATTCAGCTGCCACCACCACGTTACAGAGCACATTACAGGAATAAACATCATACCTTTATTACCGTATGTATCTATTTTTTGTAGATTTGGAGAAAAACAACTTTGAAGTATTATGCAAATGAGGCACTTGGTGCACTGGGGGTGGGATTTCAGCTCAAGTAGGATTGGTGATGTCATGAGGGAGGATCAAGCAGATCCGCAGTATCCACCAGGAACAATAGCCTCTTATTAACTAATAATGAACACTCAAACAACCATGTGGGGGTCAGTCACAGCTTTATTAATAACTTACCGTAACTACATATGTAGAACCTTGTTCACCATAAGATTCAGACGACATAACGTGTCACCGAATGCCAGGCCACCACCACCACGGTGCGCATGTACCGACTGGTCCATCAGGTGACATGTCTGGTGCTTGTCCCTTCCGTCGAAAGGGGACAAGGTCTGATGTGACACCTAAAACATAAAATTTATAACTACAAATAAATAACAGTAAATCAATAAACTAAAGGGGCGAACGATTCATTAGAAGGGGACAGAGCTGTGAACAAGCCATGTGAATTTGATGTCACATAATTGGTGTAGCGGAGGCCGTGTCCGTCTCAAAATCCTGACCAAAAAGAAGGCTCCCTTCGAAATCAGTTCTTTTAGCCGGTCAGTCCCGGAAAGAGAAGTGACATACTCATTCTTTCAGGTGCATTTGCCTCACGACATCCGCCTGAAGACACTCCCTCCCGACTAGGCCCTAATCTGGAGCGCAGTGCGTGACTGGATGCCGATGCAGTGCACCAGCATCCAGTTGCAGCTACCCGTATTTTGGACCGGAACCTGAGGCGGCCTCCGTTTCAGGTTCCAGTCCAAAAAATCCAAGAACTTACCTTAAAATATAACGTGGCATAGATATATGGTGTACACTTCCACGGCCTAGTAAAATATAACATAACATAGATATATGGTATACACTTACACGGCCTAGTAGAATATAACATAACATAGATATATGGTATACACTTACATGGCCTAGTAGAATATAACATAACATAGATATATGGTATACACTTACGCGGCCTAGTAAAATATAACATAGCATAGATATATGGTATACACTTACACGGCCTACTAGAATATAACATAACATAGATATATGGTATACACTTACACGGCCTAGTAAAATATAACATAACATAGACATACCTCCCAACTTTTGAAGAACCGAAAGAGGGACAAAATGTGCGGCGCGCGTAGCGTACCGCTGCAAATTTAGCCCCGCCCACTTTTGTGTTGACTCCGCCCACTCGTTAATTTTTCATGTGCCCGCACACAGTATAATCCTCCTACAGTCACCCGTAAATTATATGTCCCCCCTCTATCTCTCCCCCAGTTTCATATACACCCTTCATCTGCCTCCAGTTTCATGTCCCTCTTCCATCTCTGCCCCCAGATTAATGTCCCTCCATCTCTGCCCCCAGATTCATGTCCTCTCCATCTCTGCCCCCAGATTCATGTCCTCTCCATCTCTGCCCTCAGATTCATGTCCTCTCCATCTCTGCCCCCAGAGTCATGTCCCCACATCTCTGCCCCCAGATTCATGTCCCCCATCTCTGCCCCCAGATTCATGTCCTCTCCATCTCTGCCCCAGATTCATGTCCCTCCATCTTTGCCCCCAAATTCATGTCCTCCCCATCTCTGCCCCCAGATTCATGTCCCCCATCTCTGCCCCCAGTTTCATGTCCACTCCATCTCTGCCCCCAGATTCATGTCCCTCCATATCTGCCCCCAGATTCATGTCCCCACATCTCTGCCCCCAGATTCATGTCCTCTCCATCTCTGCCCCCAGTGTCATGCCGTCTTCTCCATCTCTGCCCCCAGTGTCATGCCGTCCTCTCCTTCATCTGCCCCCAGATTCACGTTCCACCTCCACATTAAACTTACCTTCTCCTCCGCTCCCTCGCCGCTCTCTGCCGGCCTCTCTCACTAACACATGTGGTTGAAGGAAGGAGCTGACACAGGTCAGCTCCTCGCTTCGCCGCTGCCCGCCTCTCTCCCTGACATATGCGGCTGAAGCTGCTCGCGTGCTCGCTTCGCCGCTGCGTCTCTCTCTCGCTGACACATGCGGCTGAAGCGAGGAGCTGACCTGTGTCAGCTCCTCGCTTCGCCGCTGCCGCCGGCTCCTGGCTTGTACATCGCGTCTACAAGCCAGGAGCCGGCGACAGCAGAAGCGAGGAGCTGACACAGGTCAGCTCCTCGCTTCAGCCACATGTGTCAGCGAGAGAGAGACACAGCGGCGAAGCGAGCACGCGAGCTGCTTCAGCCGCATGTGTCAGGGAGAGAGGCGGGCAGCGGCGAAGCGAGGAGCTGACCTGTGTCAGCTCCTTGCTTCAGCCGCATATGTGTTCAACTCAGATCTGCGTCCTCTGGACGCAGATCTGAGTTGAAATCGGGACATACCTCCCTCCAACCGGGACCGCGGGACATGTCACCCAAATCGTGACTGTCCCGCGGAAATCGGGACGGTTGGGAGGTATGCATAGATATATGGTATACACTTACACGGCCTAGTAAAATATAACATAACATAGATATATGGTATACACTTACATGGCCTAGTAGAATATAACATAACATAGATATACGGTATACACTTACATACACTTACACGGCCTAGTAAAATATAACATAACATAGATATATGGTATACACTTACACGGCCTAGTAGAATATAACATAACATAACATAGATATATGGTATACACTTACACGGCCTAGTAAAATATAACATAACATAGATATATGGTATACACTTACATGGCCTAGTAGAATATAACATAACATAGATATACGGTATACACTTACATACACTTACACGGCCTAGTAAAATATAACATAACATAGATATATGGTATACACTTACACGGCCTAGTAGAATATAACATAACATAACATAGATATATGGTATACACTTACACGGTCTAGTAGAATATCACATAACATAGATATATGGTATACACTTACACGGCCTAGTAAAATATAACATAACATAGATATATGGTATACACTTACACAGCCTAGTAGAATATCACATAACATAGATATATGGTATACACTTACACGGTCTAGTAGAATATCACATAACATAGATATATGGTATACACTTACACGGCCTAGTAAAATATAACATAACATAGATATATGGTATACACTTACACGGCCTAGTAAAATATAACATAACATAGATATATGGTATACACTTACACGGCCTAGTAAAATATAACATAACATAGATATATGGTATACATTTACACGGCCTAGTAGAATATAACATAACATAGATATATGGTATACACTTACACGGCCTAGTAAAATATAACATAACATAGATATATGGTATACACTTACATGGCCTACTAGAATATAACATAACATAGATATATGGTATACACTTACATACACTTACACGGCCTAGTAAAATATAACATAACATAGATATATGGTATACACTTACATACACTTACACGGCCTAGTAAACTCCTTCAATAGCATTGGACAGAATGCTTTTATGGCCGACATCTATTCCCCCCAACCTATATACATACATAGTCAGGGGATACAAAGCATATACAAATGGTGTTGGAAAAAATGAAGTGAAAAAATAACATATAGGAATAAAAACGCAAAGAAAGGACACATTCGAAAACCTTAAAAAAATCAAGAAGTCAAGAAGAATAGCAAAACCAGCCGGGCCAGCTCTGTTGATACTGCCGGCCTGCTGTTTGTTGACTGTTTTCAGTAGCCTGTCAAGTGCAGGCAGTGTAAACAGCAGACATGTGAACTGCGCCCTGCGTCTTGTTGGGGGTCATGAGATTAGATAAGTGGGAGCTACAGTTGGGGGTGTGATGGATGGTGGAGTACCGGATAGGGTCATCAGGGGTACATGTAGAGTTTACGTTATTGTACATACACAAGTAAAATGACTTGGTAACTAAATAAAAAGTGGTTAGAAATGTGTCGCACGCACGCCGCTTCCTCCCCGCACCAATTATCACTTCTCTGCGAGGATACACAACTCTGTTTGTTGAGTCATGAAGTGAGACCGAATGTAATGAACTACCAGCTAATTCCGAGAAAGAAAAGCCAAAAATATTCCAAGTGACATAAAAGCAGGTCAAACATTTCTGAGCTTTCACGCTGGCAGGATAAGTTACTGTGATTTCATTTTACAATGGTTCCTTGTCATGTACATGTTGATCCTAAGGGCAAGACAGACGCCAAAAAAGTGTCCTTATTATATCTGCTGAACAGGCATAGATCAGTATATAATGCAACCTGCTTTTTCCTATACAGTTGACCAAATTTTTTTGTTTTTATATGGAACCCTATGGATGACGTATACTACTCTGTGGTTTACAACTTCAAAGCCTTACATAGGGAGAGTTCCTGGTGTATGCAAGGAACATGAAGCATAAATAGGTTTGGAGCCATAGTTGAATGTAATATATTTATTCTTTTTATAATTTTTATCTAGGGGGCGCTATTTTTAGTGTAATATAATTAACATATTTTTTTTAAAAACTAGCAGGATGACTTCACTTCCATTTTACCATAGAGGTATTAGAGCCGGATTGATATGACAAGGAGCATTGTATCATCTAGTACTAGTTTTTACCAGGGTCTTCCAGTGTGCCCTGGGCCATTGTGTACTCACATGTTTACATCCCTATAGGACCCCTCCCCATTATTTGTTCCTCCAGATGAGTGTGATTAGTTTGTTTCCATTCACTTTAGGATTTAACCCTTAGGAGCCTGTAGGCGGTGTAGCTCGCAGGTAAATTTTTGCTATTGATGGTATAATTATTGACCATATAACCCTTAGCACATATGGATGGAGCGGAGACTGCTACAGTAACTCATACTACATAGTGTACAGCCAGAAGCAGCTGCCCTTTTATTGAAGGGTTTTTTCCTTGACACAGGTCTCTTGTCTGTTGTCTAAAAGCCAACCCTGTTTGGTCGGTATTTAATTTTAAGAAAACTTTCTCAGTCAAGCAGAAAGTACCATTTGGAATGAATAGAATCTCCTTTGTTTCCTATATCAAGACTATGGCACTGTTTCACCAATTGACTTAAATTGGCCATCCACATTAGATCGGAGTAGGCCACCGCAACTACAACTCCCATCAGGCATGCTTGCTCTGCTGTTCTGAAAACCCTCATTTAAATGAATGGAGCATGCTGGGAGTTGTAGTTTCTCAGGAGTGGAAGTTCTGACACCAGTTGACCCCTGCATTAGATAAATAAGATAAGATAATCATTTAATATTCCCACAGTGGGGAAATTTCATTATGTTACAGCAGCATAGTAATACAGATACAGGATAATACACAGTAATATATTACAGACATAAGCACATATATGCTGAGAAGAGAAGATATACTAGGAGTCCATAGCAGCTAAGGAAGAGAAGAAAGAGAGAAGGAAGACTTCAGAATCATTTAGTTTTCTGTGCGGAGTGATTTTTGCTTGGTCTGATGTAGATTATACAGCCTGATCACGGTTGGAAAGAAGGACCTCTGATAGCTCCTTCTCACACTTGGGGTGAAGCAGACGGTCACTTACAGTGCTACCAAGAGCCATCAGGGTCCCATACATGGGGTGGGATTTATTCTCCCACATGGAGGTCACCACAGACAGTGTCCTTCTGTCACCCACCACCTGTACTGGGTCCAGGGGGCTCCCCAGGACAGAGCTGGCCCTTCTGATCATCCTGTCAAGTCTATTTCTGTCCCTGGTTGATATACTGCTCCCCCAGCAGGCCACATCGAAAAAGATGGCTGAAGCAAGCACAAAGTTGAAAAAGGCCCTAAGAAGTGGCCCCTGGACTCCGAAGGCCCTCAGCCTCCTGAGCAGGTAGAGTCTGCTGTGGCCCTTTCTGTGCAGTGCCTCCAGGTGATCAGCCCAGTCCAGTTTATTATTGAGGAGCACGCCCAGATACTCATAGGTCCTGACTATCTCAATACATGTTCCTTGGATCTCCACCGGGGTCGGAGTACTTCTCCGTTTACTAAAGTCCACCACCATCTCCTTGGTCTTCCCAGCATTAATCCTGAGCTGGTTCTGCTGGCACCATTCAACAAAATCCCGGTTTAAGTCTCTGTATTCCCTATCGTCGCCATCAGTGATAAGGCCTACTATAGCAGAGTCATCGGAGTACTTCTGTAAGTAACAGCTGGATGAGTTGTGCCTAAAGTCAGCAGTGTACAGTGTGAAGAGAAATGGGGCAAGAACTGTACCTTGTGGTGCCCCCGTACTACAGATCACAGTGTCAGACACACAGTCCCGGGCTCTCACATACTGAGGGCGGTTTGTCAGGTAGTTTAGGATCCAGTTGGACAGGTGATGGTCCACACCACCAAGGTTCAGCTTCTCCCTCAGTAGCCCTGGCTGAATGGTGTTGAACGCACTGGAGAAATCAAAGAACATTATTCTCACAGTGTTCCCTGGTTTCTCCAGGTGAGAGAGAGCTTATGAAGAAGGTGGATGATGGCGTCATCTACCGCAATGCCCGGCCGATAGGCAAACTGGTGGGGATCCAGAGTGGAGCACACTAGAGGACGTAGGTGTGTCAGGACCAGTCTCTCTAGGACCTTCATCAGGTGGGATGTCAATGCTACGGGTCGGTAGTCATTGTAGCTCCTCGAGTTGTGTTTCTTTGGGACTGGTACCACGCAAGATGTTTTCCACACTTGAGGTACCACTCCCAGCTTTAGTCTCATATTGTACATGTGTGTAATAACACCACACAGCTGGACTCGGGTTTGGATGGGTTTGAGCTTGGCCGATCCCTTTTTTTTTTAGGTAAAATAAGGCTCCGTCAGATGTGTCTGAAAACAAGTTATTCCCCTCTCCCTATTCATAAAACATGCACACTCAGCCAAGCCTAGCGCATGCATGTGTGCAGAGAATGGTAGGGATAGCTGTCAATCAAATGGAGAAAAAAAATTGGTAAATTGGTCTGGTTGGCTACAAAAAGTTCTATGAAATAGAGGTGCACATCATGTAAAAATTATAACTGGTGCAACACAAGTCCTGTCGGAAAAAAGTTGTCTAGGTTAGATTGGTTCTGCTAGGCTGCCTCCCCCAGTTACATGACTATGTCACACACTATGTACTCAGCCATTCAATGTTGTCATGGGCAGTGTGTAGGAGGAGCTGATAAAGCTGCTCAGGAGAAGCTCTGTCTTTTTGTCTTAGGTATCTCGATGTGTGATGGGTCCCATTCTTCTGGTTTTACTCCTTTTGCTCCTATCTTCCTGAGATGGGTTGCATAGTCAGCAGTAAGGTGCTCCCCGAGCCCATGGAACCCCCTCTCAAGAAGAACCCCTACTACGTCAAGCTGATCCGTGCAATGGTCCCCGTACAATTTTGTAGTGAGCCGGTAAAATGCAAGGCAGAATTTTGGGGGCTGCAAGAAGAACCGAAAAGAGATCGGGACATTGAGGAAAAAAAAAATCAAGTAGCCCGATACCGTGCAAAATTTGACCCCCGAGTTACAGCCAGGTAAGTTGTTTTTTATTGTGTATGAGTTGTCTGCATTACATGTCAAGCTGGCTGTGGATAGATCTTTATTTTCATTTACTTTGTGCCAAATTTTTAAGCAAACCCAACCTAGATGCCAAGATGCAGCACAATGCACCAGAGACATCATGTAACTACCTTCTCCCTACAGCGTATTCTTAATATTGATGATTATGGATGCTGCAGCTATATCTTAGATACTTGAAAGGGATACTACTATAGTACCCACAACTGGAGTTATCAAGAACATGGTAGGTGACCACCCCACCATCCAGCATGTAAACAATATTGGGAACTGCGTGGTCTGGGAAATGGTTGATCTGTGGGGTCCTAACAGTCTAAGAGATCAGTAGAGGTCCAGCACTCAGCACACACTTCTGATCAGTTGTTTGAAGGGACCGTGGTGCTTTTGCGAGAGCCATGACCCCTTCACTATTTACATTGCACAGTATCTATTTTATAGTAACTGTGCAATGTAATTACAGCCTTTAATAATAGTACATGGCTGCTATAAAACAGATGGTGTATGATATGAGTAGTTAAGGGGCCACACACAGTGTAATATGTTCCCCAAACCCCCCTACAGTATAATATTCTCCATAGTGGCCCCCAAACAGTATAAAATGCTCCACAGTGGCCCTCACACTGCATAATATGTTCCATAGTGGCCCCTACACAGTATAATATGCTGCACAGTGGCCCCTACACAGTATAATATGCTGCACAGTGGCCCCTCACACAGTATAATATGCTCCACAGTGGCTCCACACGTTATAATATGCTCTCCTCTGTGGCTACACAGAGTATAAAAGAGTCCCGCTTGAGCACTGTAAGGCGAACCCCACGAAATTCAACAAATAATAAAAATCACACTTAGATTCACCTTGCCTCACCTCTCTTGGGCATCCTGACTCTTTCCAGCATCTTTTTCAGTCCTCTTTATTCTGCAACTGAGGTCACTGCTGGGGCCTGTGATTGGGCCTCAGCAGTCACATGGGGCGCACTGAGGATAGGCCATCAATTTTAGATCTGCGGGGGCCGAGCACAGACACCGAGACAGTGCGGGAGAGAAGCGCTGCTCACTTGCCATGCAAACTATAGTGGCGAGTGTCGGTACTGCAGCGCTGAAGTACATACACTCACCGCCACAACTTGTACAGTTTTAGGGTGCTATCCGGTTTATGAGATTAGTGGCCTATCTTCAGGATAGGCCATCACATTAGATTTGTGGGGTCTGACACCTGGGACCTCTGCAGAACTAATATTGATGGCCTATCCTAAAGAGTGGCCATAAGTCTTAGAAACCGAATAACCTCTTTACACTTCACAGAAAATCCAGGTATAAATCAACCAGAACCTTCTGATCCATAAGCAAAGTGGAAAATTCATACCAGAAATTCCAGAATTCACACCACACCTCCTCTATCTATGGTAGCACCTTCTCTATATGTTTTGCGGAAGGACAAGCAAGCGGACATACAGTAGCACAATAAATGGTGAAAAAGCTCTGTGAGCCTAAAGCCCCCTGCAGAAAATCACTGCCAAAAATTCTATGGAAAAGTCCGCACCAGAAAGGCTTTTCTCTGCAGCATTTTTCACAGAAAGTCCATTGGGTTTTCCTTTGCAGACTTTCTGCTTCTATGATATCTATACTATAGGAATGATGGACATGGTGCGATTTGCAAAAACAGTCACATTTTCGAAACCGTAGTACTTCTGCTTGGGATTTTTTTCTGCAATGTGTGGATGGGATTAGCCAGAATCCCATTCACTTTACAGTTAATGTAGAACGCTGCTTGTTCGCAAAGTGGGGCTCCGAACTTAAGGTCTTCTTCATAGTCACAAATGGCAATAAAATTGATGCAATTGATTCACAACCTTCCTGAGCTCAGCCTTTCATTATCCGCCTTCCTCTGGGACATAACCTCTTATGTGTAGTGAAGGTTTCGATGGGTCTGATCATTGACTACAAATACGAGGTTATGGCCCAGAAAAAGCCAGACTAAAGGCAAAACTAGAGTCTTGAGACTTCAGGAAAGACTTGATTTTGTGTCACTCATGCATCAACTTTATTACTTTTTATGGGTATTTTTACAGAGATGTTTATCCAGTTGTTAGTTGATGGCATTATGTTCTCTTGCTCGTCTTTCCCCTTAACTGAAAAGAAGATGCTACATTGTAGGGGGTGTGGTTCTTAAAGGTGTTGTCCAAAAATTAGAAATTATGGTGTATCCATAGAATAGGCTATCAATATCTGTTCACGGGAGGCCAACAGACATGATTCAGCTGTTTGCACCATTTCCAGTGCCCATACTATACGCAACATAAGACTGGAAGAAGTTGGCTCCAGTTTATGAAGAAACACAAAGGGGTAAGCAAACCATAATATATTTTATATTGTAGAATCTTCACAGGAGCCCCCTTTTGCTTTGACATCTCTGCACACTCTTGGCCTTCTCTCCATTAACTTCATGAGGTTGTCACTTTTAAAGGTTTTCAGTTAGAGGTGTTGTGTTACCATTAGTTAATTTATGCAATTTATTGACTTAATAATGTGATTGAGACCATCAGTTGTGTTGTAAACAGCATTGGTCTATAGTTCAATACAGTGTTTAACTGTATATAACCACTGTTCTAATACACATTATAGTAAGAAACAAGAAACTAATGTATCAAATGTCCAAAAAGTAAGAAATAGATAAGGATATCATAAATCTATCAAGATTTTAAGTTTATTTTAATTTAAATTATAAGGTTACTGTAAGGGAATTGCAATAGGAGCAATTCCCCAGCACCTGCTGTAAACCCTGGGAAAGGGGCGCAAGAGAAGGGAGCCCTAAATTGAACCCTCCACACTGTCCCTTCCTGCTTACCTAGTCCTATCCTATGTAATAGGCGGCAACTTGGAGACGGGCCCTTCCTATATACGTGACACACAAAACGCCGACAACACAAACAACAAAGGGAGGTCAGCTAGCCAGGGGTCAGTAACAATCGAGCAATGCAGTGTCAAAAACGATATCCAAAGAGTAGTCAATAGGGAAAGCCAGAGGTCAAGAATCAGAATACAAGAATAAACAGCGAGAGAAAAACCAGCACGCACGAAGCAATAGCAAGCACCAATGTGAATGAGAGCCAAGAATAAATAGGAAGGCCAGCTGTCAATCACAGGGCAAGACTAAATTTAACTATTAGAGGAGCCGAGGGAAATGAAGGTGAAGGCAGACGGGTGTGGTGGAAAATCAATTACCAAGGTGATGGAATAGGACAGTGTTCAGACAGTGCAACCAAAAACTCTAAGCAAGGAATCAAACTGCACACGCCTCCTGCACCGCAGCATGTGAGCAGAGGGCGGCGCAGTGACCTGAGCAGGCAGAGACGTTACAGTTACATTCAGATGCTTTTCAGTGTATGGAGGAATCTGTGAAAACAGAAAGAAAATTGGACATGACCTATATTCTGACGGTTAGTTACAATGAACTGTCAAAATAATGGTCATATGAATAGTCCCCATTCACTGACATTGAATTAGTTAATGTGTTAATCGTTTGAATTTTGGATTGCCAAAAGGAACCATGTGACCCATTTCTAGGAACATTTTAATGATGCTGTTAAACAGTTTTTTGGAATTATAAGGTATAAACTTACTATTTACCAGTTTTATCTACCGGTAAATTCTATATTTCTCAAAATTCCTTTAAAATGACTACATGTTAAAGAGGGCCGGCTTTAGACAAAATTGCTTACTTCCTATTCTGTTAGGTTAATGGTGCCATACCAGTAGTCCCAGAAATCTTAATATTTATCAGAACCTGGTCTGGTTGCTTAATATAATGGATAGACAATGCAGTCAACCACTCTTTTCCAGGACATGCAACAATCAGCCAAAACAGTAAAACCACTGAATATAATCGATTATCTCATTGCAAGGGGCCTTGTTAAACAGCGGGAAATATTAGCAAATGAAAATTCAGTTTTGTACATAGATATATTCTGAGCAGGAACAACGGGTAGAGTTATAGAGCTGAATGAGTTTGGCAAGGGCCACCTTGTAATGGTTAGATGAATGGGGTAAGATATCTTCAGACTGGCATGGGTTTCGAGTTTGGAGTGCTTAATACCTTCCAGAAGAAGGTCCAAGGAAGGATGTATACTTCAAGTTGCAATTCTGAATCCTTATATTGTGTTATCTGCATCATAACCAGGGTAGGACTGACCCACTCCAATACCATTTGAGCCTCTGGTGGGCCCAAGCTTATAACAGACTCCAAAGGTCTAGCAGATTTGACCTAATTTTGGATCCAAAATATAATTCATTCACACTTATTGTACCTTATTCATCGTATATCCTATCTGTGTGATGATTGCACTAAAACTGAAGTTTTCAATGTATAAAATTAGTGAACCTTGACAATACTTTTCTGCAGTGAGCCAAAGGAACCCGCATCCCTCACTGTTCTCATCTCCAAAAACCCACTTTTAGTTAACTTCTATAACAACATTTCATACATTATAACCTTCCTTTTAGATCTTTGTTTGTAAGGGCTCCCATTGTCATGTATGGACCATCCCAGCATGTGACGTAAGGGGTTAATTCACTCCACTCACTCAATCCTGCACTCACAACTGCCTACAAATTGACAGTAAATCCCACCCCAACACAATCCACGTATGTCAGATACATGCGTCCACCACCTACTCATTTTAGGATAGTAGCAAACCCACTTACATATGCAAACGTCTCTCGCAGGGTCCATTCCCACGGAGTAAACGCGTGCTCGTTTTGGCAAAATACACGTGACTAATACACGCAACGTGTATTTTGCCATGTTTTTTTTACACATGTAAAAAAATGTCATTGAAGTCAATGGGAGTCTTATTTTTACACGTGTATTCTTTGCACGTGTATTTTGCCAAATGAGCGCGCCTTTACGCCGTGTGAATGGACCCTAACAGTCAGATGGCATGCGCACTTTAAAAAGCAATGGATCCATAGAGCATATCTGGACCACCATTAGATTGAATGCTGTAATAGTAAAAGGTTCAGTGTTTGTATGAAAAAGGCAAACAGATGATGTAGACAAGCAAAACAGTTTGTAAAATAAAAAGGAGAAAAAAAGAAAAAAAAGAAAAACCATACAAATTCCATTAAGCTAGTTAGAATGATGGCCAGCACCCAAAAGTGGGACAAAGTTTTTCAGTTTTTGTAAAGATAGGCCCCTGGCTCATGTTTCAAAAACAACACTCCCCCCTCTATGTTTCTTTATTAAGCTTCACCCCCCTTTCTTTATAAGATGGAGGTTGCAATATTTCTTCTTTGCCAGGGATCGCTGAGTTCTCCTAGACTCCCCCCCCTTTCTCTGATACAAGATACAAATGAGCCTTATTAGCATTACCAAAGAATGAAACATTTGGTGTTGCCAAAGCAGAAAAGGGGATTGGGGGTTGGGGTTGGGGGTGGTGGAGGGGAATGGATACGGGGTCTGGGGCTTGGGGTTTGAGTGTCTTTAGGGTCTCATTGTTTTTGTTTGGGGCATGCGGGTATCAGTGGGTATGGGATAAACAAGTGATGGGGTCACTTAGTGGTGTTCAGGTGGTGGGTGGGGTTTAATAGTTTCTGGGGGGTGGGGGGTTTGATAGTCCATGCGTCTCATCTTCCTCTTGTTTGGTGACTTGTGCGTCTGGCCGTGTATAGCCCCCTCTATCATGGCTGGCTGACTTTCTCTAGTAACAGCCGTCAGTTAAAGCCATAAGCCCTATTTGTCAGGTCTGCCCAATTCTTTCCTTATAGAGGGCATCAAGGAATATAAGGATTGGACATGTTGAATTTCAATGTCTGATCTTTTGATTGAAGGCAAATTCTTTGACTGCCCATTAGGGTTGCAAGTCAAAAACAATCCACACTTCATCCAGACATATACGTATGTGCTCCCTGTGAACTTGGAGGAATTTTTGATGCTGTATATTTTATGTCCAGTCATACAGTGATATAAAGACGTCTTAGGTCAGTTAACTGAGACCTTTTCTTCATTCTGTTGTGAAATCGCAGATCCGTGAAGGATTTTGAGTGATGACATAAAAGATATTTCATTGCTTTGCATTGGGTTGTGCAAGTCCAGACAAGTAATCCTGTCGCGCACATCTCGGTCTATATATAGCCTTATATTATGTAAATTATTCTTACTGCTTTGCATAGTTTATGTTAATTAACTATATAAGTAATTGTGTTTAATTAATTCAGCAAAAATCTAAGAATAGAAATAGATATTCATGGATCTCCCCTCCCCCTTTCTTGAAATTCTTTAACATTGGTCCTGTAGGGATTATACGTCTTATAGGTCACATCTGTCTGGTTAAATGTCAATTATATCCTAGTGCCAATGGCCATCTCACCTACTAATAATAGGAACCAACAGTGATTTCATATACAAAAATATCTTTGGTTATACCTTCATATGGTTTTTTAATCAAAAATTTGGAATAAATAATTTTTGACCCACCATTGGAGGTTTGGGTTCTTAACTGGGATGTAGAAGATCTTGGAACCTGATTTTACAGTTCCTTACGCTAGGTTCATGCCTGGACTCAGGTATCTTTTCATGGGTCCGCTTGGGGAAAAACAGAAACCCAATCTGCTTACAAAGTGGCTACCCATGCAAAGACTATAATGGGGTCCGTCACAAAAATGCATAGAGAAAAGTCCTGGTTTTTGCCATGGTATTTTCACCTCAGTGAAATCGCAGCATTTTCACAACGTGAGGTCCCAACCTTAGATGGAGATTTTCCCATCTTGGAAAGACTGTAAAGCATCTCATCATTTGTAAAGGCTGTACCTTGAATTTAATAAAGAGGCATTGTCAACTGCACAGACACAATTTGATCTGCAGGGATTCGATACCTGGGACCCCCACAAATGACCAGTACTGAGGTCTCGGCAAGTGGAGGTACTGCAGCGCTGACCCATTAATCTCTATGGGGCAATGCTGTAGTACTTACACTCACTCGCTCTCCTGTGCTGTCTCGGTACCGGTGATCTAGGGGGGTCCCGGTTGTTGGGACCTTAGATCCAATATTGAAGGTTTATCCAAACGATAGACCATCAATCATAGAAACCAGATAACCTCTTTAAAGGGATTCAACCATTGAAATGAATTTTTTTTGGGATCACACATCGGAATAGCCTTTAGAAAGGCTATTCGTCTCTTACCTTTAGACGTGGTCTCCGCTGTGCCGTTCCTTAGAAATACCGTTTTTTACTGGTATGCAAATTAGTTCTCTCCCAGCGATGGGGGCGGGTCCCAGCGCTGAAAATGCAATGGGGGCATCCCCACTGCGGTTCGAGAACACGCTCCAGCGACGCCTCTATCTTCAGCTGGATCCTCCCCTTCTTTCGTCATCTTCCTTCTGCGTCACCTCCGATGCCTGCACAGTTGGCTCTGCCAGTGAGACACCAGCAGAGCCGAGTTCGGATGCCGGCCGGCGGCTATTTTTGGGAGGCCGCTCCTCTATTGAACTACAAGAGCATGAGCGGTCTCCCAAAAATGGCCGCCAGCCGGCATGCGCAGTTGGATCTACTAGTATCTCACTGGCAGAGCCAACTGCGCAGGCGTTGGAGGTGACGCAGAAGGAAGACAACAAAAGAAGGAGAGGATCCAGCCGAAGATAGAGGCATCACTGGAGCATGTTCTCGAGCAGCAGTGGGGATGGACGTCCCCATCGCATTTTCAGCGCTGGGGCCCGCCCCCATCGCTGCAAGAGAATTAATTTGCATACCGGTAAAAACCAGTATTTCTAAGGAACGGCGCAGACCATGTCTAAAGGTAAGAGACGAATAGCCTTTCTAAAGGCTATTCTGCCGTGAGATCACCAACAAAATTCATTTCAATGGTAGAATCCCTTTAAAGCTAACTTTGTGGAAGATGGCAGCTTCCACCACTTTCCAATTGCAAAATACAATTGGATGGTGATTTAAAGGGTTTTTCCAGGCTATATCCATGTAGTGTACACTGGTGGTTCTGACTTGATTCTTTTGTCTTTCAGATACGATATCAAGGCTCTTATTGGGAGGGGAAGTTTCAGCAGAGTGGTAAGAGTTGAACACAGGGCTACGCGACAACCATTTGCCATCAAAATGATTGAAACAAGAGCCAAAGAAGGCAAAGAAGTCTGTGAATCCGAGCTCAACATCCTCAGGAGAGTCAGCCATCATAACATCATCCAACTCATCGAAGTCTTCGAGGCTCACGACCGAGTCTACATGGTGATGGAACTAGCCACAGGTGGAGAACTGACCGACAGAATTATTGCTAAAGGATCATTCACTGAACGAGACGCAACCAAGGTGCTTCAGATGGTCTTAGATGGTATAAACTACCTCCATGGACTTGGAATTACACACAGAGATCTAAAACCAGAGAATCTTCTCTATTACCATCCCGGGGCTGACTCAAAGATATTAGTGACCGATTTTGGCTTGGCAAACTCTGGTAACAAAGGAGGAGACTGGTCAATGAGAACCATATGTGGGACTCCTGAATACATTGCACCTGAGATTATTCTGAGAAAACCTTATAGTAACGCAGTGGACATGTGGGCTCTTGGAGTCATCACTTATATTGTACTAAGTGGATCTATGCCCTTCGAAGATGAAAACCGAACAAGACTTTACCGGCTGATCCTTAAGGGCAAATACAGTTACATAAGTGATGTAAGTATACAGGGTGTGTGGAGACGGTCTGTACAACTCAATATACCTGTACAGTTATTGCACCTCTAAGGAAAATGTGCACAAATTCCGGTATAATTTGCACCAAAAAACTGTCTAACATTGCTTTCGCAAAATTTCTCAAGTGCTTCGACACTTTTTAGACATGTTTCAAACTTTCATGAAAAAACAATGTAGTTTCTTTCCAAAGACTTATTGGAAAGTAGGCAACACGGTACCCCAAAACATGCCAAAATTGTGGTGCTTTTTTGTCATAAGCTAAGCCAACTAATAAGTACTGTAAAGTTAGACTAGGTTCTGGGGTTCATATCACTCCTTAAGGAGAGATCACCTTTTCAGGCATATGGAGTCTTACAAAAGCCCTTTTCACTCCACTGGGGGATTATGGGAAAAAAATGCAAATCTGTTTTCCAAGATGTAAATAGGAAAACTGATTTGCATTTTTTTTCCCATAATCCCCCAGTGGAGCGAAAAAGGCTTTTGTAAGATGCCAAACACCTGTGAAGGTGATCTCTCCTTAAGGAGTGATATTATCCCCAGAACCTGGTCTAGAAGTCTCTCATCTCTGCCAAATCAGTTTTCCCTACGCTGTGCTGAGGAGGTCCAACCAGATTGAAACAGCGCTGTCCACAGCTGGGATTCTGATTTGGCTAATCCCTGCAACATAGCTTTAAAGGCTTGTTGAAAAAGTCGGGCATCATGTTTAACCACTTCAGTACCGGGCCAATTTGTGGTCCGGGACCAGACACATTTTCGGGTTTTTTTGTATGTGCGGTTTTGAGGGCTGTAACATTTTTCCCGTATGTCACAGTCAACTAATTTTTGCGTATTTTTTTCAGGGACACATACAGCTTTATTTTTATGTTGTTTTTATTTTCAAATGTGTTTTAATTTTTTTTATATCCGGGAAAACATAAACAAAATAGGAGGGAAATTGTGTCTGGTTTTCAATTTATTATTATTTTTTTTATTTAATAACACAAAGTGTCACTGAAAAACTTTATAATATAGTTTTTCCTCTCCGTTACAGTAATTTTTATTTTGTATGGTGTCGTCGGGGGTGGGGCTATAACCTTTAATAATGGCGTTTTATTAGCGTATTATTATTTTTTTATTATTATTTTATTTACATTTTTTAAAAAAACTTTTTTATTTTTTTTCAGATTGTGTCCCTATAAGGTGATAAGAGACCATTGGAGACATCTGATCACTTTTTTTTGTACTGGAGGCTTATTTCTCCTATAACTGGGGCTGTTACATTTAGCCTCAGTTACAGGAGAAATACAGCCTCCTGCACACTGTATACACAGCTTACTGAGCTGATCTGGGTCCTGAAGGACCCAGCAGCTCTTGCAAGATGCTGCTCCCGGCGGATCACGTGACCGCCGGGTCAGAGGGCGGCTGAATTATGGCTGCGTCCATAGCCATGTATACAGCGCTCATTGAGCGCAGTATACACAGCGATCGAGATGGAAGGGGAGGTAATAAATCTTCCCTGCTATCTCTCTGGGAGCTCCGGCTGAAGTTTTAGATCTCTGTGCAGCTACTGTTTTCTGACTGGACGTACTGGTGCGTCCTGTCAGAACTAGGCAACCACTTCCCAGATGTATGTAGTCTATGGGCAGTCCGGAAGTGGTTAAGGGGGTTACCCCTACAGGGCAGCAAGCAGAGGCCCTGTTTTCCTATTTACATCTTGGAAAACAGATTTGCATTTTTTTCCCAAATTTATACTAGACAGTCAAAACATAAGCCATTTTTATCAAGCAGAATGATAGCTGTCTAGTCTAAATTTGCACTGTGTAATGCTTAGACTTGGGTGGGATTTCTTAAGACCATCTCAATTTGTGTTGGTCTTAATGTCCCCTATACCTGCAGTGGGTGCTGATAATTCATGATGAGAGAATTAGGCATAGTTCCTGGTGTCCTTGCATTTTAGCACAAATCCATGCCATTCCCTTGTTAGCTTAGATTTTACCTTTACTTACTCCAATTTTGGGATGTAAATCTTGATGGCAATTATGGAGATTTTTATTATCATATTTCTATTATACTCTAAAAATAATAATAGTACTCTAAAAAGATATGTAGATTTGTTCAGGAGGGCGACTCTTCAATCAATGCAAATGAAATCTATAGTGTTGGTGAGTATTCTCATATGGTGCCGTATGTGATATGCTGTATGGTGCTATACTGCAGAGATAGGCAACCCTCGGCACCCCAGATGTTGTAAAACTACAACTCCCAGCATGCACACTTGCTTCGCTGTTCTTGATGTGAATGGAGCATGTTGGGAGTTGTAGTTTCACAGCAGCTGGAGTGCCGACATTTGCTGACCCCTGCTATCTTGTATGTTGGCACAGTAGGAGATTCTATAAAATTCACTGTAGAAGGATTAGGCCAGTGGTACAGATGTCTATTGGCAATGTTAGCACAGTTAGAGAAATTATTGCTATGTACTGTATGTATTGCACCCCTCAAGTTATGCCCCTGGTAACCTCATAAGTGCAGACGCTATACACACAGGGAAACCCAGGTCAGAAAATTTGGTATGTACATTGGCTGGATTTCCCGGCCCAATCCCAGCCAGGAGACTCAGACTCCTTGTATAACAGTAATCTATGATGCTGAGAGTCCTTGCCTCCTTGCTGCTTTGCTCTATATACTATAGACCAGGGGTGCCCAATACGTCGATCGCGATCTACCGGTCGATTGGAATGGACGTATGGGTCGATCGCGGGATGCAGCCAGGGATCTCTGGTGTCTGCTTGTTCACAGTGCAGGCTGAGAGTTGACTTTCAGCCTGCGCTGTGAACAAGCACTCCGGACACTTTCAGGCCGGGAAGCAGCAGCTCCGGGGGATGACGCACTCCCCGCTCTTAGGGATGGAGGGGGCCAGGGTGCTGCTTGTTCACAGCGCAGGCTGAGAGTCATCTACGTACACTGGCAGGCAGGGCTGCCGCAGCCTGCCAGTGTCCAGAGATAACTCTCAGCCTGCGCTGTGAACAAGCAGGCAGCAGGGATCCCTGGGCGGCCACAGAACGCCGCTGTCTCCTGCTTTCACGCTCTGCCTGGCCCCACCCACAGACATGCCCCGCCCAACCCACATGCCTGCCCCACCCCCGCCCACAGGGCCGCCCCGCCCACAAGAAGTGGGTAGTAGATCTTTAGACTTGGTCATGTTATAAAGTAGCTCACATGCTGAAAAAGTGTGAGCACCCCTGCTATAGACAGTACAATACTGCGAGGGAACAGGCAGGAAATTGCTCCAAGTACCATAGACCAAGGAGTCCTGGTCCGCTGACAAGATTTGGGCAGGGAATTTTGGCTGATGTACAGACCAGTTTTCCCTGTCATGGGTTCCCCTTTGTGCACGTGGCCTTATGGAGGTATATATTTGGAAGTCTGCTGGTAACACTAGGTTCACACTAGAGCAGTGGTTCTTAACCTTGTTTGAGGTACCGAGCCCACCAATTTCATCTGCACATTCACCGAACCCTTCTTTAGTGATAAATCAAATATGATTTTTTTCCAAATTCAAGACATAGGTATATGTTTTTTTTTTACTGGTACACAAAATGAACCGTACATAGGGCCTAGGGTTCGATCGAACCCTGGTTAAGAACCACTGCACTAGAGTTACCCCTCTGTCATTCATGTCCGTCGAGGAACCCTAGCTACGGGGGGTGCATCGCTAAAACAGTATTACACCCAGAGTCCGACAGACCCCATTGACTATAATGGAGTCCATCTGGTGTCCGTCATTAGAATAATAATATTATAATTCTGAAACCGGTGAAAGAAAAGGTTCTCTATGTAGGACTTTTTTGTCCACCGATTTTAGGCGGACATTGTGATAGACACACTTTTGTGAACCCAGCCTTATGGAGGTTATATCAATGCATGCTGGTTATCTAGAACTGCGCGTGCTTGGACTTTTGGAGTGTGTCTTCTGGTAGGTATAAGGGGGCAGCACACAAAATTATGGATATCAATTTGCACCTTTCTTCCAGACCGTGCACTTTTCATAGGCCGCATTTCCTTCACTCGCCCCTTCACTCACCAGGGCAGTAACTCCTGAGTCTGATGCTTAACCTTCTGGTACTGCACATAGGAAATGTTCATAGACCAAGTCAGTCCTGGAGGCCTATGTGGAGTCTGGAGATCTGCCACGAGTCTAGGAGTCCAGAAGGTCTCTCCTTTTTACTAGGAATTTTGGAAGTGTTGGCGAGTGCGGAGTGTCGGTATGTTGAGATATACGGCAGTATTAATATACTGCTTGTATGTGCAATGTAATATAGAGTTTTTTATGTCTGGTTAAATAGACATATTGCTATATATGCCGAGATGAAAAAGACAGTTACTGATATCCAACTCATAACTGCATTTAGTTGGCAATATATAGTGTTAATAATAAAGAACCGTATTGTGTATCACATTATAGGCTACACAGTTCCATATGGGCTGCTGTATCACAGATACATGGCATCCAATGGCGTATTCTGTATACCTCAATATTTTGAGGTAAGTCCCATTGCAATACAGTACCACTGAGGTATTATAGGGGTACAGCGATGCACATATCCATCAGATACAAGGGATCCCCATTCTTGTAATCACTGGGGGTCCCAGCAGTCTATAACATCCATTATCTTGTGGATATGGGATAAGTTGTCTTTGTGGATAAAACCCCTTTGATCTGAAGTGGCCAATCTCTACATATAGTAGGACAGTAATATCCCTTTAAGCTGCAGGTATCTTTAGGATAAGATGGAGCCTCACGGATGGGCAAGTTTGTTGCTTTCTTTTCACTTGAGTTACTTTTTGGTATTTTAATGAACTGTTAATGAAGTGTGCTGTTATACGAAAACCTCACGTAATCCTAAACGTTCAGCATTACGTAAATGTCATATACTAACCTATAGCCCAATAATACAACATTTGTGGAGGGTCCAGACTGAGGTGGGGGTATTTTTTTTAAAGAGGACTTGTCACGTTTCTAACATGTCTGTTAGGCCCAGTTCACATCTGCGTTTGGTATTCCGTTAGGTGAGTCCGCTTGGGGACCTCCCGAAGGGAAACCTATACGGATTAAAAAGTGGTTAGCTAAGAAACCACATGGACCCCATAAACTATAATGGGGTCCGTGTGGTTTCCACTCGAAACGTGCTGCTTGCAATACTTTTCTCTCTGCATAATTCGTGTGAAAACCACACGGACCCCATTATAGTATATGGGGTCCATGTGGTTTCTTAGATAACTGCTTTTTAATACGTATAGGTTTCCACTCGGGGGGTCCCCAAGTGGACTTCACAAATGGAATACAGAGAGCAGATATGAACCAGGCCTTATAGTAATGTTCGAGGAACTGGTTAGTAACAAGTTGGGTAACTTACGAATTTCCCAAAACAAATTTCATGAGGTTTTCTTCCTGCGAATCCAGCAAAATTGATGTTTGCTCTCTGCAATCTCTTCAGGAGTCAGAGTATAATAAACTGAGGCATTCTAGTTTTCCTCATAGGTAATCCACCATCTTGTCCGGCTACCGGGTATCCAATGAAGGGGGGCTAACAGTTCCTCTTTAACTAGTTGTCAGACACTCCTATGATGGTGATGATGTGGATATTGATTATGGGTAGCCCTTTTCTAATTTTTAGTATGGGAACCCATGATCATGTCTTACAGATCAGTCACCTGTACACTTGAGTTCTGTAATCCATAGTACATGTCAATGTGAAGCTACTGATTCAAAGGTGCCTTAAAGAGGTCCTTTCATGTCCTCGGTCATATGCGGTTTTACATGCCGCTAGAAAGCCGACAGTACGCTGCGGCTAATCCAGCGCTCTTCAACTCTTCACTGTCATCCCCGAAAATAAGACAGTGTCTTATATTAATTATTCTCTATAGTGTCTTATTCTCTTCTGAAATATATGACCTGTCTTATTTTCAGGGGATGTCTTATACAACGGCTGGAGCTGGGGACAATCAGCAGTCATGCCGGCGCTTCCTTAGTGGAGCGCCGCCATGACTGCCGGTTGTAGGTGGTCCAGGAGGTGAAGAGGGGGGATGTCTTATTTTCGGGAAACAGGGTAAGGGCATTCCTGACAGTCTGACTAGGAACGCCCCTGACAGTATTGTCCATAGATCTTTACTGTGAAGGGGCGTTCCTTACCACCCAGCCATAACGCTAAGCGGTGAGGAACCCCCCTCCTCCTGACAGTATTCATCTATAGATGAGTACTGGGGGGGGGGATTCCCATTTATATCAATGGAAGTTATTAGGCAGAAGACGGAATCCGCGTCAAAATCCTGCTCAAAAAAACACCTTCCATTCACTTCAATGGGAGCCAGTCATTTCTTCAGGCGGAATCAGCCGTGGACATCCGCCTCGTGACACTCCCTCCTGACTAGGCCCATTCATTTGGGCCTGATCCGGAGCGGAATGCCACGACTGGATGCCGGTACACTGTATGCACTCCACTGGCATCTAGTCACGACTAGCCGTTTTTTGGACCGGATTCTGAGGTGGCCTCAGCCAAAAAACTCCCATTTGCTCCTGTGTGAACCCAACCTTATTCTCCCCTTCCTCTTATCTTATCTAAATTTTCCCATCTATTGCCAGCATATGGCTAGATTCACACATACAGTTTTTGGTGCAGTTTGTTACGGTATATACTTTATTGAGCCAAATATAAGAATGGATGCAAAAATTATTAAAGGGGTCAAGTAACCGCTGAGGTCATACAGCAAATGGCATGCGATGTCACTACCTCTGTCATCTCGGGTCTCTTCCTGAGGCCGCTGATTGGCCTCAGCAGTCATGTGAAAAAGTAAGTGAACCCTTCCGAATTTCCTGAATTTCTAGATTGATTACTATTAAAATATGGTTTGATTCTTTTCTTCACTTGCAAAGTCCTTAACTTTCAATAAAACAACAGATCACCAAATCTATAAGGACCTGACCAATAAAAGGAAGATATTATTTAACCTGTACATGAAAGAAACTATGAGTTTTCCACCAAAAAAACAGCCCTCACACAGTTCCATAGATGGAAATGGAAAACTTATGAGGCTATAAAGGCTATGTGTTTTTGTAAAAGCAAAGGCTGCCTCAGAATCAGGTCCAAAAAACAGCTAGCCGCGACTGGTTGCCGGTATCCAGTCACGGCATTTCGCTCCGGATTAGGCCCAAATGAATGGGCCTAGTTGGGAGCGAGTGTCGCGGCAAGAAAGGGCAGGTCGCTCCTTTTTTTTCACGAGCGGCACAAAACTGCTAGTGGAAAAAAGAAATGAATGGCTCTCAATGAAGTCAATGGGAGGTGTTTTTTGGAGCCAGATTCTGCGTCAAAATCGGGTCCAAAAGACCCTGTGTGAACTAACTCTAACTGCGCCTTATGAATGAACATGCCCACCACCGCTTCATTCACATGGATCACTCAGGAAACTTATAAGTCCCCATAGTCTTATTTTCTGGGAATCCCAGTGGTTGGACCCCATCTATGGGATCTCATTTGATTGAGGGATAAGTGTCTATGGTAGAACAAACCCTTCAATAATCTGTTCCTCCCCTTTTAGGCACATCTGGGTCCTCCACCAAAATTTCCAGCTGCTACACATAAGAGGAACAATGTTGAGGAAGAGTTTTGGACCATTCCTGCCTGTAAATATGGTTCAGCTCATCGATATTTCTGGCATGCCTTGTGTGCACTTCCCTCTTCAGGCCATGCCAGGGCATCTTAATCCATTTAAGGCCAGGATTCTGTCTTGGCAATGCCAAAATGCAGATCTTCTATCTTCTTGTTACTTTGTGACCCTCCCCTATTAGCTCCTACGTATTTGCTAGACAGGGTCTGTTTTAGCATCTTCGTGTCCTATATTTAATTACATTAACATTTAAGTATTGTGAAATCTTAAGAAATCTTTCTGGTTTCAGTTTTTTATTGTTATATTCGCCTCCTCATTTCACAAGGTCTAAGATACTTTCATGGTAACTAGCGTAATGCAAATGGAAATTCACTGAAATGTAACCTATGCTCTGTCCTTTTAGATAAGCATCTCTTCACTGTGACATAGATGAATAATCCAAGTCTTCAGTGATCACGCATGATATTATTTATAGGTAGTTTGTTAATACTTGAAACAAGTATATATCTCATATCTGTCCAAGGCTGGTCTTAGTGGTGGGGCAAACTAGGACACTGCCAGGACCTCCATCCCCATAGGGGGAGAGTGCACGTCTCAGCTGTATCCACATCCTCAGGGTGAAATTAAAATTTGTGGTGGTGCATGGGATCATTCGCCTCATGCACACTTGGAAGTCCAGGCTGTAAAATCTGATCCATATACTGTATCAACTGGACTTCTGAGCCAGAACCCATTCAGGAGACCGGGAACCCTTGCATTAGTGATCTCTGATGATAAGAGTCCTTGTCTGCTTGCAGTTCTACTCTTGGTAATATATACTGTACAGGACAGTAAAGCCACAAGGAAGAACTTCTAGCATCATATTGCAACATATTGCAAGGAACTCCCATATCCATATCCCATATCCAGTCCAGATTCCATTATGTACATGGAGCTATAGACTCCCTGCCATTCTCTAGGATGCTATAGGATCGCAGCCTACAAGACAACAGTGTCCCATTATAAATGATGTGGTGATGTCGCTACTAGAGCCTATTTTAGATACACAATGGTAAGGCTACGTTTTTTTTTGCCAAAATTAGGACTGCAACATGCAGACTTTGTGCCAGTCTCTTGAACTAAAATTGGTCCACTATAGAGTTCTATGGTGAGATACAGTAAGTAGAACTATAGGTTTGTGTCCAGACAATTAAATATGGGTGCAACATCTAGGAAAGCTGTAAAGGAGTTAGCAAAATGATAAAATTGTAAGGGAACTGTATGGAGCCGTAAAGCTCACTGCCAAACAGGTATAGGGTGGTGGAAGCCTCCACAAAATGGTTCGATGGTTCTCTAAATGGGCATTACCTAGTTTTCCCTATTGGCCGCCCCTTTGGCACCATTCAACATGCAGTTTTTGTATGCTATGACCTGATGCCCTGTAGTCATACCTGTTGGAAAACTTTAATACAAAAGGGAAGATTTCCCACATCTTCGGTTTCTTCTGTCCAGGCTGAGTGTTCATCCATACCATTCTGGAGCAGAACCTTTTTGTATCTAAAGGCTAGCATTGTGAAGTCCAAGATCTTTCAATGTTTCTTCTATTAAGATGTCCAGAAACATAAGACTAAGGTTGGCCAAAGGTCTGATTTCAGAGGCTCCAGCTGACCATCTACTTGTGCATTGAATATTCAGCCAATGTTTGTCTGGCCTATATTGAGGGACTTGGGAAGAATAGCTGTAAGGTGTGTGACCACCATTAGATTCTGATAGATCCATTGTAAAGGTATATTGATCATTTTTATTAATATTACTAAATTATATAACATGATTTACTACTATTTTCCAAAAACTAAAGATATCATTGTTTCCTTCCAGCCATGGCCAAGTGTTTCAAATCTTGCCAAGGACTTTATAGACCGCTTGCTCACTGTAGATTGCCGTGACCGGTTATCAGCCAGCGATGCCATACAACACCCATGGATCAAAACTATGGCGGCCTCATCATCCATGAAGAATCTTCACAGGTCAATCTCACAAAATCTGAGAAGAAGAGTCTCATCTCGGTGTCAGAGCACCAATTCGGAGCAGTCCATGAGGTCCGGTAACTCCAACAAGTCCAGGAGGATGAAGGAGATTATGGAGCGCAATATACGTTACCATGCACATCTTATCAGCAGTGAGGCCTCGCAATGAGCAGTTCACACAATGTTATACCTCTTCCACATGTTTTTTATTGATACGTCTAGTTTACTTTTCACTCATAGACTTTGTATATGAAAACTCAACACATTGATGAGAACCTCCAAAACACAATAGTCCTGTCCTTGTCACATATGTTGCTGAATTACCCCTGTAAATAATGTGATACTGAACAATGTATATTTACTACTTGGATGGCACTACATGTGTGTTCTAGGTGGGTGGGAGATGGGGAAATATGTTCTATATTATCCAAGGTGTTATATTTTAGACTTGAACGTGTGGGGCTTGTCCGAAAGATTTAGATTTTATAGTATTAAGCATCTGGTTGGTGGATGTCTAACCATGGGACCCCACCAATAATGAGAAAAGGGGTCCAATGGAGTGACGGCCAAACATACACACTGCAGCTCCATTCAGATGTCTATAGGAGGGCCCAAAATACAGTAGTCCCATAAAGCTTGAATGGAGCTTTCTCCAGCAGTCTTCTAGAGGCACATATGCTTGACCGCCACTCCATTCAAACAAGGGACTCAGGACTCCAAAGAAGTTGGACCCCAGTGATCAGCTGTCCTATCGATAGGTTTAAATCTTGGGACAACCTCTTTAAAGAGGACCTTTCACCGCCTCAAACTCTTCGCATCTTTCAATAACTGATTCCGGAACCGTTGGAATTTTTCCTTCAACCTCAACTGTTCACAAATAATCATTGTTGTTAATTTCGGCACCTAATATGATAATTGGACTATAGAGACTAAGTAGAATATTGTGGGCTGAAACTAACTAAAATGATTGCTCAGGAATGGTGGGGGCTTTAGAAAAAAAATCACTGGAATCGGTGGAGCTGCATCTATTGAAAGATGCAAAGAGTTGGAGTTGGTGAAAGGTCCTCTTTCAAGATAAGAGTATTTGGTGATTTCTTTATGTTTTGTTTTTACATGTATAACTTATTGTTGTACTTTTTTTCTTGTTTTCTGATAATTCTTTTTAAAATCAGCTGGAAAGTTAAGTCTCGTATTTGTGATATTTTAATATGTTAATTTAATAATAATTGTTTCTCCTCTGCCTGGAACCAAAGCAGTACCCCATACTAATTCCATGCCATGTAACCTCCTAGATGTTCATATTTTCTAAGTACAACCATCTAGAAGTGCCTGCTTCTATAAGAGCTTCTTTCATATTTCCCATTCCTTTTGAAGCCATTCTTGGCTTTGGTTCAAAAAAATGCAGCAATTTCTGCAAGAAAAAAAGTAGTGGGGCCTTAGTCTAAATCTAATTTTGGTCACTGCCAATCAGGACCTGTCAAATATCAGGAGGTGGCATTGGGTGGTAGTGACCACTGGAAAGTCTGGGTGAACTATCAACATGACCATGGACAGTTTGCACAAACAACTAATCTGCATAGATAGTTAGGCTCTACGTTGCAGAAACGCTGCTTTTTTTGTTGTTGTGGTTTTTTGAGTCAAAGTCATGAGTGAGCTGAACAGAAGGTAGAAGTATAAGGGCTTCCTATATATTTCCCATTCCCTTTTAAGCCACTGTTGGTTTAAAAACCGCAGCAAAATCTGCAACAAAAAAAAGCTGCATTTCTGCAACTTGGGCCTTAGCCTAAAAGTAGATTTTCTCATCATCAACATAATGTTCACTTTGCCCCTACAACAGCATATAACTGATTAAGATGTGATAATGGTGGTGGTAGATTCCCTTTACATATACAGTACAGACCAAAAGTTTGGACACACCTTCTCATTCAAAGAGTTTTCTGTATTTTCATGACTATGACAATTGTAGATTCACACTGAAGGCATCAAAACTATGAATTACCACATGTGGAATGATATACTTAACAAAAAAGTGTGACACAACTGAAAATATGTCTTATATTCTCGGTTCTTCATAGTAGCCTCCTTTTGCTTTTATTCCGGCTTTGCACACTCTTGGCATTCTCTTGATGAGCTTCAAGAGGTAGTCACCAGAAATGGTCTTGAAGGAGTTCCCAGAGATGCTTACCACTTTTTGGCCCTTTTGTCTTCACTCTGCAGTCCAGCTTACCCCAAACCATCTCGATTGGGTTCAGGTCTGGTGACTGTGGAGGCCAGGTCATCTGGCGTAGCACCCCGTCACTCTCCTTCTTGGTCAAATAGTCCTTACACAGCCTGGAGGTGTCCTGTTGAAAAATAAATGATGGTCCAACTAAATGCAAACCGGATGGAATAGCATGCCGCTGCAAGATGCTGTGGTAGCCATGCTTGTTCAGTATGCCTTTAATTTTGAATAAATCTCCAACAATGTCACCAGCAAAGCCCCCCCACACCATCACACCTCCTCCTCCATGCTTCATGGGAACCAGGTATGTAGAGTCCATCCGTTCACCTTTTCTGTGTCGCAAAAAAACACGGTGGTTGGAACCAAAGATCTCAAATTTGGACTCATCAGACCAAAGCACAGATTTACACTGGTCTAATGTCCATTCCTTGTGTTCTTTAGCCTAAACAAGTCTCTTCTGCTTGTTGCCTGTCCTTAGCAGTGGTTTTCTAGCAGCTATTTTGCCATAAAGGCCGGCTGAACAAAGTCTCCTCTTAAGGCTAAGTTCACACAGGAGTCACTCTCGGGTCAAAACCCACATGCCACGACTGTTGCGATCGCGGCTCCCCTCCTGGAGTTGACTCAAATGAATGGGCTGACCTCGGAGGTTGCTGCCGCCAGGCGGACGCCGTGGCTCAGCGAGCCGCAGAATCCGCCTGAAGAAAGGGCAGCCCGCTTCTTTTTTGCTGCCGCTCATGGTAAAAAGCAGCCTGGCAGTCTCCATAGACCACCATTGTGAGGGGCGGATTATGACGTGGATTACGCGCCATAATCCGCTCCCTCTGTGCCCATGTGAACGGGCCCTAACGGTTGTTGTAGAGATGTAGCAAAAAGTTGTGGAGTCCAGCAACCAGGTTAAAATGTCAAAAAACTTTAATGATTACTATTTAAAAATATTGACGTCCAACAAGACAACAAACCATACCCCGGCAATATAAGGATAAGCAGTACTGGCTGACGCGTTTCGGAATTTAGCGTTCCTTAGTCATAGCCTGACTAAGGCTATGTACTGCTTATCGGAGGCTGGTGACTTGGATGAACTTATCCTCTGCAGCAGAGGTGACTCTTGGTCTTCCTTTCCTGGGGTGGTCCTCATGTGATCCAGTTTCTTTTTAGTGCTTGATGGTTTTTGCAACTGCACTTGGGGACACTTTCAAAGTTTTCCCAATTTTTCGGACTGACTGACCTTCATTTCTTAAAGTAATGATGGCCACTCGTTTTTCTTTACTTAGAATTTGTATTATGGCAAGAAAAAAAGCAGCTAACAGTCTATTCAGTAGGACTATCAGCTGTGTATCCACCCGACTTCTGCACAACACAACTGATGGTCCCAACCCCATTTATAAGGCAAGAAATCCCACTTATTAAACCTGACAGGGCACACCTGTGAAGTGAAAAAAACATTTCCGGTGACTACTTCTTGAAGCTCATCAAGAGAATGCCAAGAGTGTGCAAAGCAGGAATCAAAGCAAAAGGTGGCTACTTTGAAGAACCTAGAGTATAAGATATATCTTCAGTTGTTTCACACTTTTCTGTTAAGTATATAATTCCACATGTGGTAATTCATAGTTTTGATGCCTTCAGTGTGACTCTACAAATGTCATAGTCCTGAAAATACAGACAACTCTTTGAATGAGAAGGTGTGTCCAAACTTTTCAGTGAGTATGACTTTAGTTAGTTATTTCTTTGAATCGGAAAATTCATAGGATCCTTCTCTTCAGTTGAGTCATGTGATGTAATGGTGACCCCCCCCCCCCCCAAACGGTGGCGTGACCATGCTTTTGGTCTGTACTGTAGACCTTACTGTACGTAGTAGAAAATAGGCATCAGAACAGCCCAAATCATCCCTATTATTGGTATTTTTTGTATATATCGTAGATAGAAAGTTTTTATAGGTTTTGTGCCTGTTTTTAAGTTCACCTGACAAATATATTTTTGTGGGATTAAGATTTCATTTTTTAGACATAGTATTCATTTTCTATTGTTTCAAATTGATTTTATTCAATAATACATTGGAAGGCAGATATGTCCATTGGTATTAGTACAGTATACAATCTAGGCTGGTTTAGTTTCTAGCAGAGTCTTCGTACCCATCCTAGATCCTCTCCCTAAAATAGAAAATCCCACTGGGATACCCATTATCCTAGTGAAGGCCCAGTCATTATTCTAGGCCTCCAGCTCCGTCACTTACAATGACACATTGTGCATATGATAGTAAAGGCTAAACCCTTATGTATTAAATAATGTATACATGAGCTACACTGACAGGTTGTGAGTGGTATTGGTATTAATGGGAAACGTCTTCCTAGGTCTATGTATGCTAAGGATTCCCGGCCCTAGAGGGAGCAAGCCAGGCTTGAAATGCCTCCCAAACCAATTGCAGTGCTGTCTAATAGGAGCAGAAAATAAGAAGTGTCTGATAGAGGTTTAGGAAAGAAAAATTAGGAAAAAATATTCCATATTAATTTAGCCTTCCCTGGTAGACCAATGGGGTAGAGGGGGTTAAAGTCACTAAATTTATGCTAGGGAAAATAATGGAGGTTATTGGCCACAAGGGGAATACATACAAAAAGCCTCATTAGTGGCCTCCATATGGTGTAACGTCCTATTGGTGCCTCCACGCACTGATGGAACGTTATAGTTTGTTATGGACACTAATGGAGCATTATAGTCTGTGGTGGGCGCTAAGAACCATTATACTGTATAGGGTGGGGGGCATGAATGTTCTATTGGTGGCATTGTGCTCCTGAGTGACCCCACACAGAATTGTCTGATCACACACTGTGGTTGGCTGAAACACTCTCCTCCCAATGGTTGTCCTTTACAATAGTACTAATGCATATAATAGCGGCAGCGTAAGGGACAGCAGTTGGGAGAAGAGTCACTATCATTATTAATGGGCGGGAGGCAGCTGGTGGCCATGCGTCATGTTCAAACCACTATGGAGATGGCAGCTTCCTCTCTGCTGTCCAGCGCCGATCTGACAGATTGGTGTGACACAGGGAGGTAGAGGGTTGCACAACTCTGCCATTGAATGGTGGTGGTCAGGGGGAAGTCTGTAACTGGACCTGTTGGACCTCTCCGAACTTTGTACTGTAAGACGCAGGCGCTTTTTCGCAAGGTTGCTAACAAGTACAGCTTATAGCCCAAAAATACATCACTCTTGAATTCACAAACCGCGGTTTTCTTGCATAGGGGATAATATTGAGACTCATGTTCGGAGCAAGGCTTTTACTGAATACTGTATGTGCCACAAGCCCTGATCCGCACCTCACCTACCACATTGTGCAAATGAGGATGGGACGGAATAGGGAACGGGGTCAGCCAAGGCCTAAGTTATAATGGCAATCTACACCTACTCCTACCTGGCATAGATTTCTACTCTGGCTCATGGATGTCCGATAGATTTATGAACAGCCCACAGCCTCTTCATAGATCTCTTGTTCCCTACACTGTGTAATGGTCATGCTGGGTAACTACAGCTCAGCTTCTATTCAAGTGTGAAGAACTGAATGCAAAGAATTGATTTACAGCGATATGCTCATGATCCAAGGACAAACTCACAGCATGTCCTATTTTGGGTTATTTTGCAGTCCGAATAGTCCATGTCAATGTGCAATGGATGTACTTGGGCTACACAATACCAACATACAGTCCTGCACGTGACTTGCAGAGGCACCAGGGACAATAAGCCTTAAGGGATAGGTAATTCATCACTGTTGCAAGTGAGGGGCCGGCGGAGACTCGGAGACTGGGCATCTCCTATTTTGCATTAACAGTCACAATTGTTAGAATTGATGCATCTTTGCTCACTTTAGCTCTCCTCCTCCTGTGTGTTCCAGGGCAATACAATTGAACTATTGTACCTACAGATATAAAAATAGCCGAAGATGATACAAAGCAACGTGTACAAAGACAAGAAAGGGTTGTTATCAATGCAGCTTTTACAAGGGAGAAACCATTGCTAGAAGGAGCACATTATATTACTTGTACATGTATATAGAGAACACCCTTTATTATCTCACTGCCTTTGTATCCTTAGATTTATTATATATAAGTGTATTACATTGGTGAGTATATAGACAGTAACAGGCAGGAGCCTTTTATGGAAGATTTAAAGGGAGTCTATCACTAGAACCCATCATATCAATCCAGCCTTGCAGATAGATAGGTTAGGGTCACCGAGACAGTGATTCACATGGGGAAAACACAGTTTGCTTCAGGTGACCTTAACCTATCTATCTGTAGGAGCGGGTGGATATTGCTGGGTTCTGGTAATAGACTCCCTTTAATGGTGTAGCTGTATTACAGATTTTGCTTTGTGGTCCAGGATCTTCAAGTTATGACTCTGCATGTGCTGAAACTGCTGGGATTGTTTCTAAAGATTAGGGCAAATTCGGGAAAGTTACTGACTGGGTTATTGGCCAAGTGGATGTGACTGTGACCCCTATAGCTACACCCCAGATCTAACTCATGTTAGAAAACTCACTGGACATGCTTCAGTTACTACTTTACAGATAATCTTTAGCAGTGGTGTGTAATGGCGGTTTAGAAGGAAAAGATTTTTAAAGTGACACTCCAACAATTTTTTTTGGCTTAGCGGCATAGTCATGAATGTAAATTCCAAATCTATTAGTGATGCTGTCACCCATGTCTAGTACCTGCACCCATGTCTAGTACCTGTGTCCATGTTTAGTACCTGCACCTATATCTAGTATCTGAACCCATTTCTAGTACCTGCACCCATGTCTAATACCTGGTTCCATGATTAGTACCTGCACCTATGTCTAGTACCTGTGTCCATGTCTAGTACCTGTGCCCATGATTAGTACCTGCAACCATGTCTAATACCTGTACCGATGTCTACTACCTGTACCGATGTCTACTACCTGTACCCATGTCTAGTACCTGCACCCATGTCTAGTACCTGTGTCCATGTTTAGTACCTGCGCCTATATCTAGTATCTGAACCCATTTCTAGTACCTGCACCCATGTCTAATACCTGGTTCCATGATTAGTACCTGCACCTATGTCTAGTACCTGTGTCCATGTCTAGTACCTGTGCCCATGATTAGTACCTGCAACCATGTCTAATACCTGTACCGATGTCTACTACCTGTACCGATGTCTACTACCTGTACCCATGTCTAGTACCTGTGCCCATGATTAGTACCTGCACCTATGTGTATTTCTATAATTCTATTTACCGCCCAGGACCTAACACGTTGAGGATGATGTCACCTCAGATCCTGCACCAACTACTACTGACAACACAAGAGAAGGTAATGGGGTATGGTGATCTGACTGTGATAGAGTAACTATGGGCAGTATGGCAGTATGTGACAGAGGGGTATTATAGGGGGAAGAATATATGTGGTGAGTAGAGAGAAGGCGCAGGGAGGTATTATGACAAAAGGGTAGAAAAATAGGGGGTTCGGGTTTTGATGAATTTGAGGTCACATGGTCCCTCTCAATAGTCTGTGCAGGCAGCACAGAGAGACCTTTTGTTACACAGCAATCCATACTGAAAAAAAGAGGTCGCTCTGTGATCATGTGACCTAATGAATAAGGTGAAAGCGGGATAAGTAAGGACACTGTGAGAAGACAACTATTACTATTGAGGGGGTGGTCTTTTGGACAATATAATGAGTGGAAAAAACACCAGAGCGTCCCTTTAAAACAGAGAAAAAAGTGTGAATCTGCGAATTAGAAGCTTGTATTCTGCTAATGAGAAATATGCTAATAGGTAAATGTGTCCCTCACAGATACTCGTATTACTAAATTAACCCTAAAGAGAATGAGGAAAACAAGTAGAACTTAAACTATAGTGAGGGGGTCCCATACTCTTCTCTATGCGTATCCAGAGAACCTGATACATCTATTCATTATACAGATATAAACCATTGACTAGAACGCCAGGCTGAATAAATACTTGCATCTTTGTATCATTCCTTTGTATTCCAACCAGACATATATGAGTAAATTGACAACTGGGTGTATTCATCCCCCTTGTCTACAGACACACTGTGCCCTGTACAGGTGCCGGCAGAAACAGACAGTATAGGGACACCTTGACAAGGAGGGTAATAATGCTCAGTTTGTGTGTTAGGACCTCGTTCAGATCTATGCAGTTATTGGCCCCTACGGCTGGCTATGCATACAGAGCTGCAAGTGTCTGCACAAATACAATCTTTAAGAGATTGTTTGGTCCAGTATTTGAACATTAAGTGGTGGCTCAGTGGTTAGTACTACAGCCTTGCAGCGCTGGAGTCCTGGGTTCAAATCCTGCCAATAACAATATCTGCAATGAGTTTGTATGTTCTCCCTGTATTTGTGTGGGTTTCCTCCCATACTTCAAGGACATACTCATAGGGAATATAGATTGTGAGCCCTATATGGGACAGTAACTGTCAATGTCTGTAAAGCGCTGCGGAATATGAAGGTGCTCCAAAAAAAAAAAAAAAGATTCTTAGGTAACCACTTTTTAATGTGTATAGGTTTCCGTTTGGGGGGGTCTTCAAGCAGATCTTGATCCAATCCTGGGGTTTCCATAATTCCAAAATCTTTCAATGGAGTTGTGTGTTATATTACAGGGCACCATGGTCCAGTTGTGGATCCATAGACCTAATTTCACTGAGTCCTGCAGCGGCTGGACTGCAATCTGTTTCAGCCTTGTTAGTCTTCTTGAAGGCGACTTCTGGAGAAATCAAAAGACTAAACCTAAAAAATCATAGCTAAGAAACCCTCCATATAAAGCCTATGAATAGACGCATCGATCACGACACTTCTATCACTAATCCTGTTTTGATCCTAAATACAGCATTTCCTCTTTTCAGCCACTAGATGGCGATAAACACTCACAATGTGGATGAAGCCATAATAAATAAGAGGGGGACAAGTAGGACAATGGTGGTTGTGCGAAACAATGTCCATGTCATGTGAATGAGAAGAGCATATCTGGAAGAACGCCAATAACCCAACAGTATTCTGAAAATCACAGTCGGAGGAGTCTGCCGGCCATGGTCACAGCTTTCCTTTGTTGTTTCCCAGCACAGACTCACGCTGCCCTCAATATTCTGTATTTATAGCTCATACAATGAAGAAGTTATCGGAGGAAGTTCCTTATAAAAATAGTTGTTGACCCAAAAGCCCTCTTCTCTGTGGGAAGTTCAGGAGAAGGACGTCTAAAGTTCACCAGGAGTTTCAGTTACTTGCAGCACAATGGCCGCGCCATCGGGATGTGACGGATCTTGTGTCACTGAGAATTCTTTGAATCGACCTCTCCATGACGGAAATTCTCAAGTGTATTAGTTTTTGTGTCCTTCCTGACCAGGGCGAGTGACTATGTAACATAACCGCTGTTCTTTCTTACATACAGATATAGCAGAGGCGAATATGTTACTTATTCTGCGCCTTGACAATTCACATAGGATAAGTTAGTGATGGCAATGTGTGTGGCGCCATGTTTAATCTGTTAATAAATGTCATATATCCGGTTTCGCCATTACTTGAATTCCCCCGGATTTCCAGGAATGTAATATTCATGACCTGTCCTTAAAATAGACCATTAATGTATAATTGGGGAGGTCTGGCATGTGGAACCTCTCCCGATCAGTCTTTGTAGAACCTGCAGCACTTGGACGAGCTCCACTTTCCCTTGTCAAGCCATTGACATCATGTCTTTTGGTCACATGACCATGCTGCACCTCTGTCCCATTCAAATGGATGGGGATGAACTGCAATACCAAGCACAGCCACTATACATGGTTGGCAATGTGCTTTATAAGGACCGAAGAGGTCACAGCACTTGTTCAAACTCTGAAGCCCTTTCAATTAGCTGATCGGTGAGGGTCCCGGGTGTCAGATCTCCATCAATCTGATACTAATGACCAGTCCTACAGACAGATGATCAATATGATGTTCCTCTGTTACTCCTGCTAGAAATCACAGGCCCCAATGGTAACCTGGAGACGACATCAGGGTAAGAGGTGGAGGACACCGAGGACACCATGAGAAAGTGATTGGACGCTGTAGCGGAACCCAGAAAGGAGCGTATAAGGTATTAGGCCGGGGCCCCACCGGAGACGCTGCGGGAATAATCACAACATTTTACAGTGCAAGCGAGGGGGATGGGATTCATCCAGAGAATAATAATTGGAGGCCAGGGAAGGTGCAGAAAAGCAAAAAAACCTACTTAGGCTAAGGCCATTGTGACTTTGCAAATCGCAGCATGTCAATTATATCTACGGAAACGCCGGTGACTTTCCCGTAGATATAATAAGAAGAGAAAGTTCGCGGCGGAAAACTTTGTGAACTTTCTCTTCAAAGCGCTACGGAAAGAACCGCAATGAGATCACGCAGCGGCTTTTTCCGCAGCGCTTTAGCGCTGCGATTACGGCCCGTGGGGCCTTAGCCTAAGTAGGTTTTTTTTTGCTTTTCTGCACCTTCCCTGGCCTCCGCAAAATTACGGGCGCAAAATAACGCGGCATATACGCTCGTAACTCCCATTGAAATCAATAGGATCTTTTTGAGCGCGCAAAATGCTGACACGCGTATACGTGCCAGCTTGCGCTCCATTTTACACTCTTAGAGGTCATTGACAAGGTCAAGAAATGTCAAGTCTGTTTGATAAATATAATGCCAGCACCAACAGGAGGTTTTAGGACCTTCATACTCCACAACACAATAGGTGCTCTATAGTCCCATGAAGAACCTCAAATAACACAGTGAGCTGTGCCAAATAACAAACTCAGGGCTCGTTCACATCTGCGTCGTCGGTCCTTATTGCAGGTTTCCGTTTCCTGCATAAAACAGATGCAGGAGACGGAAGCCTGCAGGAGACTTTCTCACCCATTCATTTGAATGGGTGAGAAAGCTGTCCGGCCGTGCGCGGCAGTGAGCGTTTTGCGCTCTCCGCCGCGAAACCGGGTTTTATAATCCGGACACAGAGTCGGACATGCACTACTCTGTGTCCGGATAAAAAAATCCGGTTTCGCGGCGGAGAGCGCAAAACGCTCACCGCCGCGCACGGCCGGACCCGGTCTGTGGTTTCCGTCTTCTGGCATGCAGAAGACGGAAACCACAGAACGGAGACCCCAGACGCAGGTGTGAACCCAGCGTCAGCTCTGCTACTTGTGTCCTGTTACCATGAATTGAGAACCTCTTTGAAATGACTAAAGCAGATCTGTCTCTGAATATGAATATCTTTTAGGTGGGGAACAAAGACGATCTTACAAGACTTTGTCTCCATCCAATATATATATATATATATATATATATATATATATATATATATATATTATCATAAAAAAGGGGGTGGACAAACGTATTGGCACTGTTTGAAAAATAATGTGATGCATCTCTAATTTGTGTAATTAACAGCACCTGTTACTTACCTGAGGCACCTAACAGGTGGTGGAAATAACTAAATCACACTTGCAGCCAGTTGAAATGGATTAAAGTTGACTCAACCTCTGTCCTGTGTCCTTGTGTGTACCACATTGAGCATGGAGAAAAGAAAGACCAAAGAACTGTCTGAGGACTTGAGAAGCAAAATTGTGAGGAAGCATGAGCAATCTCAAGGCTACAAGTCCATCTCCAAAGACCTGAATGTTCCTGTGTCTACCGTGCGCAGTGTCATCAAGAAGTATAAAGCCCATGGCCCTGTGGCTAACCTCCCTAGATGTGGACGGAAAAGAAAAATTGACGAGAGATTTCAACGCAAGATCGTGCGGACGGTGGATAAAGAACCTCGACTAACATCCAAACAAGTTCAAGCTGCCCTGCAGTCCGAGGGTACAACAGTGTCAACCCGTACTATCCGTCGTCGTCTGAATGAAAAGGGACTGTATGGTAGGAGACCCAGGAAGACCCCACTTCTTACCCAGAGACATAAAAAAGCCAGGCTGGAGTTTGCCAAAACTTACCTGAGAAAGCCAAAAACGTTTTGGAAGAATGTTCTCTGGTCAGATGAGACAAAAGTAGGAAAAGGCATCAACATAGAGTTTACAGGAAAAATAAAGAGGCCTTCAAAGAAAAGAAGACGGTCCCTACAGTCAAACATGGTGGAGGTTCCCTGATGTTTTGGGGTTGCTTTGCTGCCTCTGGCACTGGACTGCTTGACCGTGTACATGGCATTATGAAGTCTGAAGATGACCAACACATTGTGCAGCATAATGTAGGGCCAGTGTGAGAAAGCTGGGTCTCCCTTAGGGTGCATTCACACTGAGTAAACGTTAGCTTATTCTGAACGTAAAACACGTTCAGAATAAGCGGCGTCTAAAGCAGCTCCATTCATTTCTATGGGAGCGGGGACACGAGCGCTCCCCATAGAAATGAATGGGCTGCTTCTTTCACTCCGTGCAGTCCCATTGAAGTGAATGGGGAGTGCCGGCGTGTACGCTCCGGCATGAGCAGAGCTTGCCGTATACGCCGGCACTCCCCATTCACTTCAATGGGACTGCACGGAGTGAAAGAAGCAGCCCATTCATTTCTATGGGGAGCGCTCGTGTCCCCGCTCCCATAGAAATGAATGGAGCTGCTTTAGACGCCGCTTATTCTGAACGTGTTTTACGTTCAGAATAAGCTAGCGTTTACTCAGTGTGAATTCACCCTTAGAGGTCATGGGGCTTCCAGCAGGACAATGACCCAAAACACACTTCAGGTCAGCACTAGAAAATGGTTTGCGAGAAAGCCCTGGAGACTTGTAAAGTGGCAGCAATGAGTCCAGCCCTGAATCCCATAGAACACCTGTGGGGGAGAGATCTCTTGATGGCAGTTTGGAGAAGGCCCCCTTCACATCTCAGGGGGGACCTGGAGCAGTTTGCCAAAGAAGAATGGTCTAAAATTCCAGCAGAGCCTTGTAAGAAACTCATTGATGGTTACCGGAAGCGGTTGTTCACAGTTATTTTGTGCAGTGGCGTAACTAGGAATGGCGGGGCCCCGTGGCGAACTTTTGACATGGGGCCCCCCCGACACCGAAGATCTCGACCGAGTCCCTCCTACGCATTCCTGCACGCTCTATTATGACCAATGGTGTCCCCTGCACACAGTATTATGTCCCATAGTGGCCCCTGCACACAGTATTATACCCCATAGTGGCCCCTGCACACAGTATTATGTCCCATAGTGGCCCCTGCACACAGTATTATCCCTCATAGTGGCCCCTGCACACAGTATTATGTCCCTTAGTGGCTCCTGCATACAGTATTATGTCCCATAGTGGCCCCTGCACACAGTATTATGTCCCATAGTGGCCCCTGCACACAGTATTATGTCCCATAGTGGCCCCTGCACACAGTATTATGTCCCATAGTGGCCCCTGCACACAATATTATGTCCCATAGTGGCCCCTGCACACAGTATTATGTCCCATAGTGGCCCCTGCACACAGTATTATGTCCCATAGTGGACCCTGCACACAGTAGTATGTCCCATAGTGGCCCCTGCACACAGTATTATCCCCCATAGTGGCCCCTGCACACAGTATTATGTCCCTTAGTGGCTCCTGCACACAGTATTATGTCCCATAGTGGCCCCTGCACACAGTATTATGTCCCATAGTGGCCCCTGCACACAGTATTATGACCAATAGTGTCCCCTGCACACAATATTATGTCCCATAGTGGCCCCTGCACACAGTATTATGACCAATAGTGTCCCCTGCACACAGTATTATGTCCCATAGTGGCTCCTGCACACAGTATTATGTCCCATAGTGGCCCCTGCACACAGTATTATGTCCCATAGTGGCCCCTGCACACAGTATTATACCCCATAGTGGCCCCTGCACACAGTATTATGTCCCATAGTGGCCCCTGCACACAGTATTATCCCTCATAGTGGCCCCTGCACACAGTATTATGTCCCTTAGTGGCTCCTGCATACAGTATTATGTCCTATAGTGGCCCCTGCACACAGTATTATGTCCCATAGTAGCCCCTGCACACAGTATTATGTCCCATAGTGGCCCCTGCACACAGTATTATGTCCCATAGTGGCCCCTGCACACAGTATTATGTCCCATAGTGGACCCTGCACACAGTATTATGTCCCATAGTGGCCCCTGCACACAGTATTATGTCCCATAGTGGACCCTGCACACAGTAGTATGTCCCATAGTGGCCCCTGCACACAGTATTATCCCCCATAGTGGCCCCTGCACACAGTATTATGTCCCTTAGTGGCTCCTGCACACAGTATTATGTCCCATAGTGGCCCCTGCACACAGTATTATGTCCCATAGTGGCCCCTGCACACAGTATTATGTCCCATAGTGGCCCCTGCACACAGTATTATGACCAATAGTGTCCCCTGCACACAATATTATGTCCCATAGTGGCCCCTGCACACAGTATTATGACCAATAGTGGCCCCTGCACACAGTATTATGTCCCATAGTGGCCCCTGCACACAGTATTATGTCCCATAGTGGACCCTGCACACAGTATTATGTCCCATAGTGGCCTCTGCACACAGTATTATGTCCCATAGTGGCCCCTGCACACAGTATTATGTCCCATAGTGGTCCCTGCACACAGTATTATGTCCCATAGTGGCCCCTGCACACAGTATTATGTCCCATAGTGGCCCCTGCACACAGTATTATGTCCCATAGTGGACCCTGCACACAGTAGTATGTCCCATAGTGGGCCCTGCACACAGTATTATCCCCCATAGTGGCCCCTGCACACAGTATTATGTCCCATAGTGGCCCCTGCACACAGTATTATGTCCCATAGTGGTCCCTGCACACAGTATTATGTCCCTTAGTGGCCCCTGTACACAGTATTATGTCCCATAGTGGCCCCTGCACACAGTATTGTGTCCCATAGTGGCCCCTGCACACAGTATTATGTTCCATAGTGGCCCCTGCACACAGTATTATGTCCCATAGTGGCCCCTGCACACAGTATTATGTCCCATAGTGGCCCCTACAGGACTAAATACTGTCACGTCACCCGCTGACCGCTATACCAGGACAATTGTGGCTAAAAAATCTGGTCCTGTGCATTACAATTTAGTAACTCCATGTGCCTCATATTAATAGCAGTTAACCCTATCATGTCCCTCACATTAACCCCTGTGTGCCTCACATAAGAGTTACTGTTATGTGAGAGACATGGAGGTAATAATAATAAAGTATCTTCATTATTATTACACCCATATGTCTCACATATCAGTAACTCTTATGGTGAGGCACACAGGGGTTAATGTGAGGGACATGATAGGGTTAACTGCTATTAATATGAGGCACATGGAGTTACTAAAACAAAAGTAATCACCCCAAATGCCTGATAGTAATAAGTAACCCCAGTATGTACCTGTTACCTGTTTTCTTTCTTTAGTTTCATTTTCCTTCTTCCTTTCTTCTTCCTTTTCTCCTCTGATGTGCAGGATGGCAGGAGCTCGGCAGGGATAAGCCCCGCCTCCTGGGCTCTCCTCAGCCCTCTCATTGGTGGGCAGAGGACAGGCAGAGAAAGGGAGGGGGGAGAGAAGGGGAGCGTCCTGAAGCGCTGAGAGGAGCCAGACCTGCAGCTCCTGTGTGTCAGCCGTTGCTGCAGCTTCGGGGCCCCCTGTTGATGGAAAGTATTCCACCAACAGGGGGCCCCGATCATTATACACGGGGGTCCAAAAAGACCTCCGAGAATAATGATAGCAGCGGTAGCAGCTGTCACCGGGCCCCTAATGTCCCGGGCCCTGTGGCAGCTGCCTCTGCTGCCTCCGTGGTAGTTACGCCACTGATTTTGTGTAAAGGTTGTGCTACCAAGTATTAGACTGAGGGGGCCAATACTTTTGTCCGGCCCATTTTTGGAGTTTTGTGTAAAATGATCAATGATTTGACTTTTTTTCATTCTCTTTTGTGTATTTTCATTGCAAGCAAAATAAATGAAGATATTAATACCAAAGAGTTTGTGCTTGCAATCATTTTCTGGAAGAACAAGAGTATGATCTGACAGAACTGCAGGGGGGCCAATACTTTTGGCCAACACTGTACATGCAGAGGATTAGATAGTGCAGACTTGTCGGCGACTTATTTGCTGCATTGTACAATAGCAGCAACATGGATGAGATCTATATAAATCTCGCACCATAATCTGACCTGATTTGCAGTATATCTTGTACCAACCCCGTGTCCGCTTATGCTGCAGGTCATTCTGAGCATTGTTTGTTGGGGAGTAGATCAGGAAAATCCTGAAATGGTTTATGAGCAGCAGACACTTATCCTATGTGGAAGTATCTGCAATCTGTACAGAAGACTAGGTGCTGGGATGTCGGCAGTTTACCAATATATTCTCTCTATAAATTGTCTTCCTGAGTCTCATTATGAAACACCAAGCCTTGGTAGCCTGAATATTATTGGGTTATTTCACTGGAATCTTGTCTTAAGACAGGCTTGCACATTCCAGTGAGCGCCCTCTATTGGTTTGCAACAATGAGGCAGCAACTGTCTTCCTAATTACATCATGGAAGGCAGATTTGCATATTCTTCCCATGAATATGGCCACTAACAAAGGGTCATGTGATGCTGCAGCACCCACCGCCATATCCTATATAATGCACTTTGTGTTTCTAAATGTGATCTCAGAGTTTGCCTCTGCGGACACTCTGCGCCTATTATTACGTATACAGAAATCGACAGTGTTTCCGCCAGTATAATTGACATGCTATACAGTGTGTGTATGGATTAGCCAGAATCCCCTCCACTTTTCAGGTACTGTGAAACGCTTCTTTTTCGGCTGTGGCCAAAACGCGTTTTTGCAATGTGGGGCCCTGGCTTTAAAGACCTTAGGTACACTGCAATAAATACCAGTAGGCAGAGCAGTAGAGCGAATTACCAATATGACTGTATATTAGGTACAATATTTCTACATTTGAGGCCCTACTTTTACTTTTGCCCTGGGCCCCACTTTGTCTAAAACCGGCCCTGGGCCTAAGGAACCAGATGTCAATGGGAACTAAGCATCAGTAATACAGGGCGCAGAACCACCTGCATCTGACTCCATGCACTGTATAGTACAGGATCCAATGCATCCCCAAACAATGGACCCCTGTCTTTCCCCTATTAATCAGATATCTTTAGGATAGGTCATAAGAAAAAAATCTGGACTAAAATGACAGATCCACTTCAATGTGTACATTTATATTTTATATGTTTGTGCTCATAAAATGAGCATGTAATACATTGTATGACAGGCAGGTGGTAGAGTTCCTCCATTCCTTCACTGACTGGTTGTCATTGAATATTCAAGGGTATATATATATATATATATATATATATATATATATATATATATATATATAATCTAATGTACAATATGCATGTATAATTTTTTTTTTTTTAAGGCTTCCTATTATATCTCGCTGCTGGAACCCCCGAATATCTGCAGAGCAGGAAATGTTGAAGCTCCCTGCAGCGCCATCACTGGGAAAATGAAGCATTACTCAGGAATCACTGAGCCATTGGTAAATTCATTGCTGGCTTCTCAACATAGACAAATGCTCTTTGCAGCTGCTGTATGGCTAGGAGATTCTCCCGCATTCTACAATGCTTGTACCTGATGATAAACTGATCAGAGGGTCTCCGACCTCTAGGACCCCCAGCAAACAGCTGTAAACTTTGGGCAATGAATGTTCAATTTGAGAAAATGAAGCATCATACGGATCTCATTATAGTCAATGGCCTGTATGTAATGTATGGTTGTACTGGTTTTCAGAGACAGTGATACTCTGCACATCCTGCAGGTTCCTGGATGGAGGAGAAGTTGCCAACAGTCCCAAAAATGTCTGTCCTGTTGTTTTTTGCATTTTTCCAATAGGTATCGGTGAATATTTTGCTCAGCAATCCCTAGTTCTGCACAGGCTCGTCCATGCTATAATGTGCGGTTCCAGGCAGCTCTGTATATTACGTCTGGACACTGAACAACATGGGGATGTCATATACAATACAATATACTGCCCCTTTAGGGTAAGTCCACATGGAGAAATTTGCAAACCATCAACAGATTCCGCCAAGATTTTGCCTCCATTGTCTTCAGTGAGGCAGAGATCGTAGCAGGATTCTGAAAAAATAAGTGTCTTGCTCGATCTGGCACCAGATTGCAGTTCAAGACTCCCTACTGATCAGGCCCATTCATTTGCGGCTAGACCACGGCTGGAAAACGGAATTCATCTTCATTTTCTGCCACGTCAACTTACCCTTATTGTCCACCACAGTTAATTAGCCGTCTACTGGTGCTCAAACAGTATACTGCCCCTTTTTGAACCCCACACAGTATATTGCCCCCTTACTACCCCCTACACAGTACATTGGCCATCTACTGGTGTCCATGCAGTATATTGCCCCTTTTTGACCTCCACAGAGTATATTGTCCCTTTACCACCCCCACACAGTACATTGGCCATCTACTGGTGTCCATGGAGTATATTGCCCCTTTTTGACCCCAACATAGTATATTGCCTCTTTACAACCCCTCCCCCCGCCCCCAGTACATTGGTCATTTACTGGTGCCCACTCAGAATATTGCCCCTTTATAGGCCCCCACTTAGTAAATTGTATACTTCATTGAACCCCACTGAGTATATTGCCCATTTACTGGCCCCCACACAATATACTGCCACACAGTGGCACATTAGTCCACCAACTACTGACCCCTTCTCCTGTCCTACCTCCTCTTTGCCTCCAACCTGGTGCTACATATTAAATCCAGATACTGAATAATGTCTGGATGTGAGATCTTCAGCTTTGGGACACAATGTGCAGTGCCCTCTGGAGCCGAAGCAGAGGTGGCCAGGAAGGATCGGGGATCAGTGTTTCAATATACCCTAGGTCATTACCTGTTAAAGGGGCTCTATCAGCAAAATTATGCTGTATGAGCCCCACATATGCGTGAATAGCCTTTAAAAAGGCTATTCAGGCAGCACTAATCTAATTTTAAACCCCCCGCCTGTTTTCAAATAAAACTATAAAAACATATACAGTCCTATGAAAAAGTTTGGGCACCCCTATTAATCTTAATCATTTTTTGTTCTAAATATTTTGGTGTTTGCAGCAGCCATTTCAGTTTGATATATCTAATAACTGATGGACACAGTAATATTTCAGGATTGAAATGAGGTTTATTGTACTAACAGAAAATGTGCAATATGCATTAAACCAAAATTTGACCGGTGCAAAAGTATGGGCACCCTTATCATTTTATTGATTTGAATTCCCCTAACTACTTTTTACTGACTTACTGAAGCACAAAATTGGTTTTGTAACCTCAGTGAGCTTTGAACTTCATAGCCAGATGTATCCAATCATAAGAAAAGGTATTTAAGGTGGCCAATTGCAAGTTGATCTCCTATTTGAATCTCCTCTGAAGAGTGGCATCATGGGCTACTCAAAACAACTCTCAAATGATCTGAAAACAAAGATTGTTCAACATAGTTGTTCAGGGGAAGGATACAAAAAGTTGTCTCAGAGATTTAACCTGTCAGTTTCCACTGTGAGGAACATAGTAAGGAAATGGAAGACCACAGGGACAGTTCTTGTTAAGCCCAGAAGTGGCAGGCCAAGAAAAATATCAGAAAGGCAGAGCAGAAGAATGGTGAGAACAGTCAAGGACAATCCACAGACCACCTCCAAAGAGCTGCAGCATCATCTTGCTGCAGATGGTGTCACTGTGCATCAGTCAGCAATACAGCGCACTTTGCACAAATAGAAGCTGTATGGGAGAGTGATGAGAAAGAAGCCGTTTCTGCACGTACGCCACAAATAGAGTTGCCTGAGGTATGAAAAAGCACATTTGGACAAGGCAGCTTCATTTTGGAAACAAAAATTGAGTTGTTTGGTTATAAAAAAAGGCATTATGCATGGCGTCCAAAAAGAAACAGCATTCCAAGAAAAACACATGCTACCCACTGTAAAATTTGGTGGAGGTTCCATCATGCTTTGGGGCTGTGTGGCCAATGCCGGCATCGGGAATCTTGTTAAAGTTGAGAGTCGCATGGATTCCACTCAGTATCAGCAGATTCTTGAGAATAATGTTCAAGAATCAGTGACAAAGTTGAAGTTACGCCGGGGATGGATATTTCAGCAAGACAATGATCCAAAACACCGCTCCAAATCCTCAGGCATTCATGCAGAGGAACAATTACAATGTTCTGGAATGGCCATCCCAGTCCCCAGACCTGAATATCATTGAACATCTGTGGGATGATTTGAAGCGGGCTGTCCATGCTCGGCGACCATCTAACTTAACTGAACTTGAATTGTTTGTCCAAAATACCTTTATCCAGGATCCAGGAACTGATTAAAAGCTACAGGAAGTGACTAGAGGCTGTTATCTTTGCAAAAGGAGGATCTACTAAATATTAATGTCACTTTTCTGTTGAGGTGCCCATACTTTTGCACCGGTCAAATTTTGGTTTAATGCATATTGCACATTTTCTGTTAGTACAATAAACCTCATTTCAATCCTGAAATATTACTGTGTCCATCAGTTATTAGATATATTAAACTGAAATGGCTGCTGCAAACACCAAAATATTTAGAACTAAAAATGATTAAGATTAATAGGGGTGCCCAAACTTTTTCATAGGACTGTATGTAAATCATACCTTTGCATGCGCGCTTGGCGGTCGTGCACGATCCGACGTCATCTTCGGTCCCTCCTTCCTCTTCTTTCTTCTTCCAGCGACATCCTCCTGTCCTGGCTCTTCTCCACCTTCATCTTCTGTTCTTCCGGTGGGTTGTGTTCAAATCCCACGCATGCGCAGTAGCGCTCCCTCCGGAGCACTACTGCGCACGCGCCGACACCATTTTTGTTGTAGTTCTAAGTATCCCTTAGAATTACGCAAGCATGCGTAGTACGCTCGCGAAATTCTTTACTTTGGAAGAAAAGAAGATGAAGGCGGAGAAGAGCCAGGACAGGAGGACGTTGCTGGAAGAAGAAAGAAGAGGAAGGCAGGACCGAAGATGACGTCGGATCGTGTACGACGTCATCATGCAAAGGTATGATTTACATATATTTTTACATATTTTTATAGTTTTATTTGAAAATGGGTGGGGGGTTTAAAATATGATTACCGATGCCTGAATAGTCTTTTTTAAAGGCTATTCACGCATATGTGGGGCTCATACAGCATAATTTTGCAGATAGAGCCCCTTTAAAATAATCCAATAACCGATTAAAAAAAAAATCATACTGCAGTCCACCTTGTATGAACTGGGTTGTATCTGCTCTTGTTCCACTTCCACAGTAGTGTCAACCAGCTTACTCACAACACTGGGGGGAATGTATTAGGCCTGGCGTTTCCTAAGCCAGTCTTTATACCCTGTATGCCTAAATTATCAACCCCTCTTAAACAGTAAGGTCCAATTTCTGTCCTCCATGTTACAGAAACTCAAATATACACCAAATAGGAGCTGTAATCTATGCTAGTTTCTTACAATCTTTGTGGCATTGGATGGCGGTACATTAGGTATGTGACCTACTTTAAGTTTACAACCACTTAAAGTTTTCCAGTCGTCTCTGTATATATTGCTGGGATTATTCACTTAGAGGAATGTGGAGTCTGATTCTAGTGGACACGTATTCTCTGTGTTATTGGTAGATACCAATCTTCTCTATAAAACTGCTTTCCTACATAACAGAGTCTTATATAAATAGATACGAGGTGTCTCCTGGGAGGACGGAGAACTCTGTCCTGTGAGTTTAAACTTTGAAATTGGATGAAACGCGTTGTTAAAAAATATCCGGCAAGGCAGCGCCTGACTGTTTCACCAGGGACAATATTCCAGTGAACATCGCAGTTTTAAGTTATGAGCCTCTGGGTATAACATGTAAACCTTACCAGTCATCTTATCTAAATTAAGGCTCTATTAAGACAACCGTGATGCAAGACGGCCATGAAAAAGGTCAATTTTTTATGTTCGTTTTATATTTGCGGGGCACCTGATTTCACAGATCCTTCATAGATTTGAATCTGGACTGTATATCACATGACCATGGACTGTACATCACATGACTATGGACTGTACATCACATGACTATGGACTGTATATCACATGACCATGGACTGTATATCACATGACCATGGACTGTATGTCACATGACTATGGGCTGTACATCACATGACAACGCTCTGTATATCACATGATTATGGACTGTATATCACATGACTATGGACTGTACATCACATGACCATGGACTGTATATCACATGACTATGGACTGTACATCATATGACTATGGACTGTATATCACATGACCATGGACTGTATATCACATGACCATGGACTGTACATCATATGACTATGGACTGTATATCACATGACAACGCTCTGTATATCACATGACCATGGACTGTATATCACATGATTATGGACTGTACATCACATGACTATGGACTGTACATCACATGACAATGCTCTGTATATCACATGACTATGGACTGTATTTCACATGACCATGGACTGTATATCACATGACTATGGACTGTATATCACATGACTATGGACTGTATATCACATGACAATCGAATCCACTGGAAGTTAGCAGAATGAATGACAGCAAGCAGAGATCTAGAAAAACATGAGGAATTGATACAGAAAGTATATTGGAAAATTGTCCAACTTTTTATTATACAAACAATACAATTTTTCTCTCACTATTGGCCTGAGAATGACCAACCCCTGTATTGAATTTCCCCCCATAGTATGGCAGCACACAGCTCTGTAGTAGTCAGTATAGCATACAGGACCTGAGATGCAGCGACCACACTCTATACAATGTGTATTTGACTCCTGATATCAGCTGATCAGTGGGGGGTGGATAGCGGATAGGTAATCGATAACAAAATCTCAACAATCCCTTTTAATGCAGCTGATCGATTTTCCACACTGAGGCATGTACCAACAATGACGAAAGGTCAACCAATGATCCTACAGGTTTCATTCAAAGAAAGGCAAGTAAACCTATGAGATAGTAATTGCCTCATATTTAATGGGGGGTCCAACTAATTTTTATTGATGCGCTATCAGGATGTGTCATCCATAGGAGATCAGTGTGTGTGGGGGGGGTCTGTATGTAGGAGGCGCGAATACAAGCTCCATGACCTTTTCTATACTGTCTTGTCTGTCTACCATACAAGTGAATAGAATGAAACTGTAATGATAACGCACAGCCCCTATAAAACAGACGGCATGCGATGTAAATAATGAAAAAGTCATGGGGTGTGTATGAGATCCGCAGCCACTTTTAACAGCTGATCAGTGGGGTCCTGGGTGTCAGAGCCCACAATCTCTTATTGTAGACAATGGGTGAGCCTTGTAAGATTTGTTTCTTGAATATTCATGAAGTTTTCCTGCAAGTTTCATAAAAGTGTTACTGGGCTTAAGTGTTCTGGGGTCTCAACCTAGTAGTGGTGTTTGGGTGGCAATTAGAAATGGGCGAATTGGATCGTAACAGACCGGATTTGACCCCAATATTCCAAATTGTTTGGTTTTTAACAAAAACTTACACTTTGGGATTTGTCTTGGATGAATTAAAATGGCCACTGCGGCATGTATAGACGTCATGATGCCCATTTAATTGTGTGCCCATTTCACCTCGTTGGTGACCCCGAGTGCTCATTGTCACCAAAGGGTTCAGAAACTGATTGCCAGACGCTGAAGCCCCAAAATAGGCCATCACCTGTAATACTAAGGGGTCTGAAGAGACCCCAGATTATAATAATTTAACTTCTGTGTTCTCTCCCAACAAGTTTGGACTGAAGTGAACTTCTGAAGTTCACCCATCTCTAGTGGCAATCCCCAAAAATCTTAGGTTCAAACTGGTTCGCTCATCTCTATTGATGACCCATCCTAATACTAGGTCACCAATAGTAAATCAGGGAGACCCCTTTAAAGGGGTTGTCCCACGACGCATACTTACCCGTCTTCATTCCTCTAAAATCTTCTGTCTTCCGGCTTTGTCTCGTCATTGGTGGGCGGGGTCACATATGCAAAGCCAAGCGGCGAGATGCCGCCGGCCCTGCGTGCGCACTCATACACCAGTCTACCCTTCACAATGCGAATACAGACCCGACACCCTGCGGGTCTGTATTAGCATTGTGAAGGCTAGACTGGTGTATGAGCGTGCACGCAGGGCCGGCGGCATCTCGCTGCTTGGCTTTGCATATGTGACCCCGGAGCGGAACAGCATCGCTTCTGCCGCTGCTGTCTTCATGCAGGGCAGAAGCATAGCGATGTGCCTGTGCCGGCGTCTAACAGTCCCCAGCATCCGCCTATTACAGCGGATGCCGGGGAGTTAGACGCCGGCACAGGTGAAGCCAGCAACATCGCTATGTGCCTGCCCTGCATGAAGCCAGCAGCGGCAGAAGCGATGCTGTTATTCCGCTCCTCCGCCCCCTCGCCCCGGAATAGCAGCATCGCTTCTGCCGCTGCTGTCTTCATGCAGGGCAGGCACATAGCGATGTTGCTGGCTTCACCTGTCCCCCAAAGGGTAAACTACCCCCCCCCCCTCCAGGCTCGCTCCCGTGTACTTAGCCCCTCCTCCCTCCCCCCTGAGAGCAGGCTGAAACATCACTTGACTCAGGTCAGGGCTGTGGCCACAAAAAAATGAATAAAGTGAGATAGTGGCCAAACAAAGCAGTTTTGCTGAAGCAATGTATTTAGGAAAAGTCTTACATTCACATTTACAAGCATTATAGATAGGATCCTTGTGACGGGACAACCCCTTTAACTGGCCTGATACAGTTTGTAGTATCTTCTTAAATCCTGGCAGCCATGTTTGATCAGTATTGATAATAAGACTCCTAAAGTAGTCTGCGGACAGTGAGCTCTCCGGTATGGAGTACAGCCGGTTGTAGAGTTAATGTGAACTCAGGTTTATGGAGTGTTATTAAATCCCGTTGTCCCTTTAGGTTATTGATTTCTTGTCAGCAATGAAATTATTTTACATTCCAGTGCTTTGCCCCGGGCATCCTGGCTCGTGCAGCCAAGCTCTTTTATATAACAAGGCTGAGCACTTGCAGTCATTTTGATTTGCGTTTCATTATAAGTGGCTGAATTAGGAGGCCGCATTCCTAAAAATATTAACAGGATTATACCGAGGGATGACAAACCCGACCTAATCCTCCTGGAAGAACCAGGCCCTCTCTGCTTCATAATGAGGGGTATTAGAATAGAATGCCAGTCACTGCGCTATGTCGTCTATCTCTGTGGATCAGCGCCAGGAAGGGAGGATAATCCTACCGTAACTCACCGTGCGCCCTGGAATGTCCGAAATACCAGATCATGATAAAAGTAGTGGTAGAAATAATAAAATGATATAAATCATTCTAGTAATGATGTGAAGAGAGGATCCTATTCCTATGAAGGCCTACGCTTACATCGGTGTAAATTCCACCATTGTTGGGAAGGAATTCAGTAAACTCAAGAAGTTTTGGGGCTGGGATTGTCACCAAAAATGTAATACAAATTTGGAACAGTTAACAAGTATTCTATCATAGTACAAAAAACTGCAATATAAGAAGACACCAGTGTTATAGATAGCACATAAGTGAGGGCTAGGGTTGAGCCGATCTTGAGATTTCAGGATCGATTTTAAAATCCGATTTCCGATAATTTTCCAGCCGATCTCGATCGTGAAATTTACTCGATTGACGATCAGGATCCGATCTTTCCCGATCCCGATCTCTCAACCCTAATTGTATATTATATACACAGTGGGGTTGAGCCAATCTTGAGATTTCAAAATCCGTTTTTCGATCATTTTCCAGCTGATCGCGATCATGAAATTTGCTCAATCATCGATCAGGATCCGATCTTTTTCAATCCCGATCGCTCAACCATAGTGAGGGCTCCATGACATATTTTGCGGTGGGGCCCAGGAGCAAGTTACGCCTCTGCTCTGGATGTAATGTGAAATGTTATGATTTACAATAGTCATTGGCTTTCTTTTACCTTTACGTCGCACACAGCCACAATGAGAATAAAACAGCTCTACATTGTATACACCGTATAGATTTTACTATTATGAAGAAAGAGAGAGTCTAATAGTGGGGTGAAAGGGGTTATTCAGAGAACGTCACATTTCTCTGGTGTCAGGGATGGTCATAACAAAACAACTGCAACCATACTCACCTCCCTTCCTTTGGAGAGCTGCAACTTCTGATTCAGGATTAGAGATGAGCGAGTACTATTCGAAATGGCAGTTTCGAATAGCATGCACCCATAGCAATGAATGGAGCCAGCCGCCACGCAGATGATGCCGGCGTCCTGCCGCTTAACCCCCTGTATGCCGGCTGCGTCCATTCATTCCTATGGGTGCATGCTATTCGAAACTGCCCTTTCGGATAGTACTCGCTCATCTCTATTCAGGATGACATCACCGACGCCATCTCCAACCTATCACTATGACTTGTGACTGGCCATAGAAGTCTCAGGTGGGAATACCATTTTAAAAGGAAGTCTACCACCACCAAAATCACTTCTAAAGCACTAATGCTCATGTAGTGGATGTGAGTGGCTCAGAAACCATATTCAACTATGGTTGTCACCTGGCACCTTCACCTAAGGGTAAGTTCACAGTGAGTTTTTTGCAAACTAAGGCTGGGGCCCCAGAAATGCCGCAATTTGACCACGGCGAAAACGCAGCAGGAAAAATCGCAGCATTTTATAGTACTTGCAAAGTGGATGGGATTCGCGTGAATCCAATGCCCACTTTGCGGTAAAAATCGCAGTGCATACATCCTGCGATTTCCAAAACCGGCGCAGTTGCATGTCAATTATATATACGATAAACAACGACGGCTTTCCCATAGGTATAATGATAACAGAAAGTCCATAGAGGAAAACTCTGTGAACCGCTGTAGGAAGAACCACAATGTGTTCCCGCAGCGGTTGTTCCCACAATGCTTTAGCACGGTGTCTCCGACCCGAGGGCCCTTAGCCTAAGGCTCTACATTGTGGAAAAGCTGCTTTTTTGTTACAGATTTTTGCTGCATTTGTTTAAGTCAAAGCCAGGAGTGGAACGAGCCAAAGGTATAAATATAAGAAAATCCTATATATTTCCAATTTGTTCTGTAACCATTGCTACGTTTAGCTAAAAATAAAATTGCAGCAAAATCTGCACCACAAAAGCAGAAGATTTGGAATCCGTCTCAAACAGCACCTGCCAAGGAAGAAAAGAAGCCTTATGACCTGTCTTTAGGCAGATTCTGACTTGCAAACCCTATTGAAATGAATGGGAGGCAGAAAAAAATGCTAGCGGTTTTTGAAGCAATTTTTGCAACAAAAATAATAAAAAACTTTATCAAAAAATGCTAGCGTTTTTCTGCCTGCCATTAATTTCAAACGAACCTCAAGATAGGTTGTGACGAATTTTTCCTTCAGCTGATTTTTCTGTTCCTGACTCCCATTGACATCCATGTTATCCCAACAGAATGTATCCGGAAGCCTCAAAATGTATCCGGATGTCATCTAATTTTATTCCATGATATAGTTGTAAGCCGTGTACCGAGGTGGGCTCCCCAGGATACAGCGAAGTCACGAACAAAGGAAGTGAGTCCAATTCAATTTAACCAAGATAGGACTTTACTTAGTTTGGAGCAGTAGTTGTCGGGGTTACGCTCTGACTCCCTTAAGGACCGGCTGCCATAGGCAATCACCCTCTCACGTCCATCTTGAACTTGAGATAGCACAGCTCCCAGACCATGTAGACTTCCATCGGTGTACAACAGGAATGGCTTATCAAACTGTGCATAGGCCAGGATCGGGGTACTGGTCAGGGCTTTCTTTAACCCCTCAAAGGCTTCTTGCTGTCATGGCCCCCACTCAATGGGGCGATTCTTGGGTCCACCAGCTGTGCCTCTCAGTAGTTCATTTAGGGGGCCAGCCCGATGAGAGAACTTGGGTATAAATCTCCTGTAATAACCGGCCAACCCTAGAAAGGCTTGTACTTCACGCAGGGTTCTTGGTTGGGGCCACTTCTGGACAGCCTCCACCTTGCTGGGCGCTGGTTGTACCCCTTCCGGAGTGACTACATGTCCCAAGTACTCTATTCGCTGCTGCAATAGTTGACACTTCTTGGGCTTGATTTTTAGCCCATGATCACGCAATCGCCCTAGGACCTGCCGCAGCTTTTGAAGATGATCTTCAAATGAGGACCCAAACACTACAATGTCATCCAAATATATCAATACTGACTCGAAGTTTAGGTCACCCAAACAGAGCTCCATCAACCGCTGAAATGTCCCTGGGGCATTGGACAAACCGAAAGGCATTCTGTTAAACTCATAGAGCCCCATGGGTAAGATAAACGCTGTCTTGGCCTTGTCCTTTTCGGCCACTGGCACTTGCCAATATCCACTGGCCAAGTCAAGTGTTGAGAAATATTTGGCATGACCGAGGGAGGATAGTGACTCTTCAATCCGTGGCAGGGGGTATGCATCACGGACGGTCTTAGCATTTAGTTTCCGGTAATCTACGCAGAAACGGAGACTTCCGTCTTTCTTCCGCACCAAGACCACCGGAGCAGCCCACGGGCTCTTACTCTCCTGGATCACTTGATTCTCCAGCATGCTAGCCACCATTTCTTTCACCTCCTGATACATCTTGGGGGGAATCTGCCTGTACCGCTCCCGAATAGGCGCAGCGTCGCCAGTGGGGATTTCGTGTTCAATGGCGGTAGCACACCCGAAGTCTTCATCGTGTCTTGAAAATGCCTCCTGGAATTCCCACAGAGTGTCCTCCAGAAGCTTCTGTTGTCCCGGGGTCAGAGACCGGCGATCTACTCTCATCAGAGACATGATCACTTGGCCATTCCACTCTGCTGTTGGAGCCTGCCTTTGCTGGACCTTCACAGCATAGGTCCAAGACGACCTCTCATCGGGCTGTAACGTGAAGCTCTTCCGGCAAAGGATGTCACCCCCGGGCACGTGAACTTCAGCCAGCAGGGTATTCCCAGGCACGATCAACTCACTGTCCAGAACGTTGAGACAGTGTATAGGCACACACCCATCCTTCACAGTGGCAAGTGCTCGGGCTACCAGAGGGTGGGTCTGCGTTTCTCCCTGCAGGGCAGGCTCTATCAAGACCTCTAGTCCATTTAATGGTCGTCCAGCCCCACCGGAAGCATCACAATATTTTCTTGTCGCGGTGGAATCTTCATTGGGGCACTCAGCGGCACCTTCACGTATCCAATGGAGCGCCCTGACATGGTGCTCTTCTGCAAACTACAGCTCCTCACCATCTGCTGTAGGACCTTCTGAGTCGGCCGGTGTGTGGTGGCCCGCTGCCAGTATTTAGGTCCTTCCTTTGCATAAAGGTGATGATCTAGGTCTCTCAGCACGTTCATGCCCAGCGTCACATCGAGTCCTCTCCTGGACGGATGGTCTATCAGCACGATCCCCTTTTTGCCAATGTCTTGCCCAAACAGCCAGACCCGCATCCAGACGATCCCTTGTACGTCCATCGCACCATTGTTGGCAGCTATCAACCGGATGACACTTCCATCCTCTGGCTCCATCATATGTCCGAAGTGTCTCTCGAAGAACTCCAGGGGCATCAGGGTGCACTCCGATCCAGTATCAACTAAGCAGCGTACCTTCTGGCCCTCCAGCACAGCTTCCATAACGGGGCTGCTAGCATATAGGTCGCATTCATCACATACGGGGCTTGATTGTTGGTGAACCGCCACAGGATGCCCCGTTACTGCGGCGGTCGGGAGTTTAAAGCCGGCTCGGGTTCCACCTCTCCCTTACACTCGCTGGCGATATGGCCATACTGTCTGCAACTCCAGCAGAGGGGTCCCCTTGATCCCCGCCCAGCCGATGAGCCTCGGTTGGTGGATCCTCGGCCACGGTGTACTCTCAGTGGAGGAGAGTATGATGAACCGGTCATTTCTGGAACCATGGATCGACCTGCTCGCATCTGGGAAACCTCCAGTCGGAGTTCTCTCATTTCTGCCCGTAGAGCCTGGACTACATCCTTTAAGGACCCTGGGTCTTCAGGACCTACTCAGGTCCCTGTCACTTGGGTGCTACCCACGGCCTTCACATTCACAGCCACGGGCTCTTCTTCCCTCTCTACAGCAGCCAGGTAAACATTATAGAATGTCAGGTTGGCATCTGCCCAGATCATCTCTTGCAGTTTATCCTGTAACAACTTATTGGATAACCCTAGGATGAATTGATCTCATAGCAGCCGGTCCACTTCTTTGAAGGCTGCCATAGCCTCTGAGTCCCGTCGCTGCACTTCATTCAGCATCTCTTGTAAGGCATTAGAGTATTGCATTAAAGTCTCACCCTCCCTCTGTGACCGATTGAAGAAGTTGCTCCGCAACTGTGCTACCTTGGCACGCCCTCCCTGAGCTCCCTCTAGCAGAGAAAATATTTTTTCTAAAGTGTGTCTTTCCGATTCGGGCCGTACCATCACTGTCCGTCTAGCGTCACCTTCTAGGGCCCCTAATGCTATCTCTGCACGCAGTTCCGGTATCAGGTTGCTCAGTCTAACTATACTTCGTACCCTTTCAGTCCAGTCCTGCAACGTCATATTATTACCGTCAAACTTTGGCAGATGCTGCATTAGTGCCCAGGCCGATAAGTACCCCACTTGGGCCAGCATTACCAGCGCTGGGGCTTGCTGTGCAGGGGCACCCTGGACCACCACAGCTGGTGCCAGGGGATTCTCTCCCACCACATTCCCGTCCATGAGGGTCGCTGTATCCTGCCGACTACGCCAAGTTGTAAGCCGTGTACCGAGGTGGGCTCCCCAGGATACAGCGAAGTCACAAACAAAGGAAGTGAGTCCAATTCAATTTAACCAAGATAGGACTTTACTTAGTTTAGATAACCTCTTTTGTCCAAAAGAACACTCCCAGGTATTACATTTACACAGCCTAGAAGCTGGGACCCTGGTGTTATACAGCACGGTGCCCACTAGTGTGGCCTTCAATATACTCCAAGCTTTTACCTACCTGCAAGCTGCGCCTATGCAGCTGCCTGTTACCTGTTATTACCCTATTACACAGGAACAATTCAGTGTGTGTGACACAGGCATCCGGCGGTGTAACACCAGGGTTTACAATCTTATCACAATACTACTAAATTCCCCCCAAACCAAGTACAACTAAGCAAGTATAATGGTTAGTTAGCTTGCAAGCCAAACAGTGTAAAGTTAAACTAAATGTTGCTCCCAGACTTCCTTACAAGTCCCTCTCTGGGAGATATAACTCTGTAGAAATCCTCTGTGACTTAGTCCTTTTACCAGACAGGTAGATAGTTCACCAGTATTGCAGCCTGGGGTGATGATTATACCTAACTAACTAACTACAGGCTTTTTACTCAGTCCCAGCAATATGGTGCCAAACTTGCAGTGTGGTGCGTGCACGCTTACTTCTGTTGGGTACCTTTTAGTCTCTGTTAGCATCCGGGTGAAGAGGAGCTCCTCGGACAGCATGCGGTCTCACTGGCAGTCTCACTTCTCAGCCAAGTCTCTGACAGTAATCTTCTCCTTAGGATGGTGTCTGGACAGACTCTGAAAGTCTCAAATCCTCAGCTATTCTTGCTGTGGCTTCTCCCTCCAAGGACCCTCTCTGCACAGAGATGTCTCCACAGCTCTCTCTTCTCCTCTAGAGTCCAGCACACTCTGACTCAAAATGGCTCCTAGAACCTTCCTACAACGATCAGGGTCTCCACATCAATCTTCCAGGGGCATGCAGCCTTTTTCCTTTTACTTGTTATCTCGCAACAGCGACCTCTTGTGGTCAAACAACAAAATGTCAGGTTATGAAAACAACTCAATTACACATTGCACATTCACTACACAGGGGCTGTTTCACTCTCTTACATACTCGGCCCCTAACTCGAACGCGGCATGAGCGCTTACAGGTCCTGATGTGCAGCAACCACAAGAGAAATGGGTGCTCTTGCCACATTACGGGTGCGTCAAACAGTAAATTTTCATACAGATTTAATGTTGTTTTTCTCTGCATGACACACAAAAATATAACTTTCGCTTTCCCACTCACCGACCTTATGACACTTGGTTTAGAGGTGATTTTGGTGGTGGTAGACTCCCTTTAATATACAGACAGTAGGTTTGGAGTAATTGTACTTAGAAGTGATTATAGTCTTCTATATAATTGTAAATAATGATTTGTTCAATGTGAAATGTCTTGTAATACATCACTAAAAAAAACCTCCTGGAACATCGCTCCCTCCATTGCACCTTGTGTCATCACTGTGTTCTCCTTGGAGATTATTTCATTAAATTAAGTGTCCAGAACGACTTGTTTTTCCTCCTCCGTCCACAGGATGCGTTCGATCAGCTTATTAATAAAATGTCAGAAGGAAAAATAAAAGCTTGTGTGGCGGAGATCCCTGAGGTACGGACGGGTGTGCATTGTATGTGATAAATGGGATAACTTTCCCAATTACAATGACTGCTGAATATGCGAAGTAAATGTGTAATTAAGCGGAAGGACAAAGAGCTTTATGAGTAAGGAGATTTTCCCCTTCAATTACCCTCATATGATGCAAGATGTGTTGGTGAAAGTAAACGATGATTACGGTGTGATGCGGCGCGATAGACTGTGATTACCTGTCACGTGTCGTAGTCAGTGGTTATGGGAATACGTTATGATCAGAAGCCGCTGAGACGCTGTGCTGACGAATATGGTGAACAAGTAGAAAACAATCCAAGTCTGCGCTGCAGAGAAATCTTATATTCCATATACATGGCTTGGCCCCAGTCACCTAAAGCAATACTAGGACCATAGATTACGTTGGGTTAATATCATTCCTGGGTGCTGCTGGGTAACCCTTGGTTCACATTTGCTTTTGTATTCCACCCGGGGGAGTCCGCATGGGGACCCCCTGAACGGAATACTAAACGCAATTGCAAGTGCTGTGCAGTAAAAGCACATGGACCCCATAGACTATAATGGGGTCCGTGTGCTTGCAGTGCGCTGCCTGCACGAATCATGCGTGCAGGACAGTAAATTGTGAACTACTTTCCTGTCTTCATGTTCTGTGAAGAGATCTGGCGGTAAGCACATGGACCCCATTATAGTCTATGGGGGTCGATGTGCTTTTACTGCACAGTGCCTGCAATTGTGTTTGGTATTCTGTTTGAGGGATCCCTGTGCGGACTTCCCCGGACGGAATACCAATGCAGAGATGAACGACAGGTAAGACTGCCTGAAAAAGTGGTCCTGATACTGTATCAGTGGAGAGCAAAGGTGGGCGAACCCCAGAAGATTCATTTCGTCCTGTGCTTGGATGAAGCAAACCCTTTGGTTCAGTCCGAAATTAAATTATTAGAGAAAGTGACAGTTGTAGGTCTGCTACATTTATACTCACGCTTTGTTATCTCTTTTGGGTCTCCTTGCAGTGTCCATCGCTCTGTGTCTTCATTTCCAGCGCTCTTCTATGATGTCATGTAGCTTGGGTCACCGTTGAGACTTGTGCTTGGGTCTCAGTGGTGACATGGGCATGCCGAGCGTCAAGAGACCCCAGAATATAACAATTTACTGATGGAAACCATTTTAGTTAGTCCAGGACAAATCCCAAATTGGTTTTGTTAAAAACTGAACAATTTGGAACATTCAGATCGAATTTGGATCATTGCAAAGCGATTTGCCCTTCTCTAGAGGAGAGTAGGAAGTGGGGGACATTCTACTCCAGAAAGAACTGAAGACATTGTGGGGGATTTATTAAGGCTGGTATTTTGTATTCTAGTCTTTAGTTCCCCTGCAGACAAGTGATGTGTGTGACAATACAGAAATAATCTGTTATACACTGTCTACGAAATGAAGATATCTGCGGTTGTGATGTACGTCACTGCTTCCGCCGTTAAATGGAAAACAGCATCGGCATTAGTCGCATGCAAGATGCCACAAAGTGCAGAGCTGTCTGATTTCGAGAAAAGGGTAATTGTGGGGTACCACAGAAATGGTCGATTCTTAAGGGACATAGCAGGGGAACGGAATTACCCAAAATCGGCAGTGGCCTATGTAATTACGAAGGGGAACAGTGATTGTTGGAATGTTCCCCGAGTCGGCAGACCCCCGAATCTGGGAGATAGAGACTGACGAGTGCTGGCCAGAGAAACCGCACCCAACTGATGGCTCACATACACCAGGAGTGTCACCAGACATCCGGGGTTAATACCATTCGTAAGGAAGCATCTGCTGGGGTCTACCAACTATTGTATTGGAAGAAATGTTGTTTTTCTATTCTAACACAGGTGTCCAAATACTTATTGGTAGACAGTATAGATATCTTTTGGATCGGTCATCACGTGGTCAATGGATCTCCCCATAAACTGTCCTGCACCATTACGTATATATGGCTTCTCCATCAGGAGTTCTTTGTGGTTATTACCAGATCCTGATAATTTCCTCACTAATTAAGTGTTATGATGTGTCTTCATGTTCGTCCGTTCGGTTCTAGAATATTAATATTCTGGTCCACTGTGCAGCTCGTACAAATGAGGTTAATAATTGTTCTTACACATCAGCTAGCATTGCATTGTGTTCATGCCTGCGCTCGCTGACCCTGGAGCAGGATGATCTTGGGAATATCTAAAGAGGAAACAAATTATCATGGTTGGACGGATGAGGCAATGAAAAGAAATAAACTATGAGGCGATAACCTTCATGGCTGCTCTTAGTGGTGCGACCTGTTCAGCGGATTCAGCACCGAGATGCATCTGTATCTGTGACACAGTAATAGAATTATATGAATCTATCTATCTATCTATCTATCTATCTATCTATCTATCTATCTCCTATCTATCTATCTATCTATCTATCTCCTATCTATCTATCTATCTATCTATCTATCTATCTATCTCCTATCTATCTATCTATCTATCTATCTCCTATCTATCTATCTATCTATCTATCTATCTCTCTATTACAGATGAGTGAGCAGCGTTCGATCGAGTACATGTTCGATCGGACATCAGGCTGCTCGAGATATTCGATTCCAATTGAACACCAGGTGGCAAACTCACTAAAAATTTGTATCCCCTCCCACCTTCCCTGGCGGTTTATTTGCACCAATAACTGTGCAGGGGAGGTGGGACAGGAACTACGACAACGGAGGCATCGAAAAAAAATCGGAAAAAGTAATTGGCTGGCTAAATCAGGTGATCTCCAATTTATACGAATGGTGGATTTAATATCCGGGTCATATGAGACTGTGAACTATGTGACTGTGAGACAGGGATAGATATACTGGCAGGGTTAGCTAGGGATTACCTTTATTTAGGTGGGAATGTCACTCACACTGCTCTTTGGGGCTCTATCTGGTCAGGATCCCTGTCAGACTTTTTCCCATAGGAATGCATTGACCAGCGTTGATTGGCCAAATCGAATTTCGAACTTCGAACATTTCACTGTTCGTTCATCTCTACTGTCTACGTATCTTATCTCTTCCTCTCTCTTTCTCTCTCTCTCTCTCTCTCTCTCTCTCTATCCTCCACAACATTGAAATTTAGACATCAAGAAGAAAGTCTTGGAATTATGGAAATCCTTGGATATGTTAATGATATGCTTATGCATTTATTCAATATTGAATATGAGGGCCATGCACAAAAATACACGGACTTATACACCTTGGCATGCTATCAATGAGGTCAGGGGCGTAACTACCGTGGTAGCAGCAGTAGCAGCTGCCACAGGGCCCGGGCCATTAGGGGGCCCGGTGACAGCCGCTACCGCTGCGTTTTTTTTTTTTTTAAATAGTCCGTTACGGGCCCCATTCACTTGCTGATCCTGGCTGGGCCGGGATCGGCAAGTGACACCACGGGCCCCACAAACACTATCATTATACTCGGGGGTCTTTTCAGACCCCCGAGTATAATGATCAGCGGACCGGGAGATGTAAGGAACATAACAAACAGTGTTACTTACCTCTCCACGATCCTGCCTCCGGCCTCCCTCATTCGTGTCTGACGTCTCTGACGTCACATGACCCGGGTCTGCTTCCCGGGTCATGTGACGTCCGACGTCATTAATGCAGGACAAGAGCGGCAGCCGACAGCCTAGGAGCCGGGCACAGGTAAGCAACTGTTTTTTTTAAAAATGTTTTTATTCCCCCGGGTCTCCGATTATTATACTCGGGGGTCTGAAAAGACCCCAGAGTATAATAATTGTTTATGGATGTCCACAGTGGGACATAATACTGTGTGCAGGGGTCACTATTGGGGTTAATACTGTGTGCAGGGGCCACTATTGGGGTTAATACTGTGTGCAGGGGCCACTATTGGGGTTAATTCTGTGTGCAGGGGCCACTATTGGGGTTAATACTGTGTGCAGGGGTCACTATTGGGGTTAATTCTGTGTGCAGGGGACACTATTGGGGTTAATTATGTGTGCAGGGGACACTATTGGGGTTAATACTGTGTGCAGGGGACACTATTGGGGTTAATACTGTGCAGGGGACACTATTGGGGTTAATACTGTGTGCAGGGGACACTATTGGGGTTAATACTGTGTGCAGGGGACACTATTGGGGTTAATACTGTGTGCAGGAGACACTATTGGGGTTAATACTGTGTGCAGGGGACACTATTGGGGTTAATACTGTGCAGGGGACACTATTGGGGTTAATACTGTGTGCAGGGGACACTATTGGGGTTAATACTGTGTGCAGGGGACACTATTGGGGTTAATACTGTGTGCAGGAGACACTATTGGGGTTAATACTGTGTGCAGGGGACACTATTGGGGTTAATACTGTGTGCAGGGGACACTAATGGACATAATAGAGTTCTGAGGAGGGGGTCGGTTGAGGTCTTCGGCGTCGGTTTGGGGGGGGCCCCATGTCAAAAGTTCGCCACGGGGCCCCGCCATTCCTAGTTATGCCACTGAATGAGGTTATTAATTGTTGCCGGAGGATTGTTATGCCACACGGATTGCACTTGGGCACACAAATGATCAAGATTGGCTACTGGCTGCTCCCTTTCCAATTGTTGACCAATGACGTCACAAATGTTCCCAATGGGAGACAAATCTGGAGACAAATCAATGTAATAAAGAGCTGTTAATGTACCTGAAATGAAGAATAGAGGAATCTGGCTACAATACATTTTTGTCATAGTCCAGACCTAAATCCCATTTAACATCTGTGGCAAGACATGAACATGACTGCTTACAGACGTCTCCATCCAATCTGGCTGAGCTTGAGCAATATTGCAAAGAAGAATGGGCAAAAATCTCATCTCTACAGTAGATGTGCAAAGCTGGTAGAGACTGCGCCCAAAATACTTGCAGCTGGAATTGCAGTGAAAGTTGACTCTACTAAGTATTGATATAGGGGGGCTGAAGACTTTTGCATGTCACACTTTTTTAGATTTTTATTTGATTAATATATTGAAAACCTTGTGTCATTTTCCCTCCACTTCACAATTATCTGATGCTTTGTGTTGCTTATCACTGAAAATCTCAATAAACTATATATAAGTTTGTGGTTGTAAGGTGAGAAAATGTGAAAAATTTCAAGGGCTGTGAATACTTTTGCAAGCCACGGTAGTAGAAAATGGATCACCGTGTGCTATTCCTTTCGATTGCACACACCTATTGCTGAGATTCCAGAGTGTCATTGTTCTCCCAACCAGCGGGACACACAATGTTCACATCTGACATCTCAGCCTAGGTGTGTAGTGATCTGCGGAGTGATAAGACAAGGGTCTCGGAGTTCAAGTATTTGTCCTTGAATCTAAGAATCCTGCAGTTCTGACTCTGGCCACTAAGCCAATTAATATGCTAAGACCTCCTGTTTTCTATTGGGAATTCTTTGCAGCAACCACCTCATTTATTAGCCTACTAATGATCACAACAGGTGATTTCACAGTTTATCTCCAACTCTCTCTGTATAATGACCTCTGCAGAGGTCTCAGAGCATGCCTAGAAAACTCTCCCATAGAAGTCAATATTACTGTCTAATATTACTACTCCAGGCCTTTGTGTCTGTGGCCCATGGCCCATCTCTAGGAGACAAGAAGTCATAAACTATGTTAGGCATAGTGGCAAGAGTTGGAATTGCAAAATTTTCAGAAGTAGAAAATAACATTGAAATTTTAAAACAACAGCAGCAAAAAGTGCTAAAATATTTGTTTAATATAAAAACATAAACATAACAGGAAAAATTCTAAAATAAGCTAAACATCCCGCCACCCCGCCTACCTCCTAATTTACTTACTGTTACAAAAATGTATATTTACCTAGATCACCGGGGTAGTCATGTGACTGTCCCAGGCACATTTTACGTTTTTACGGTGATGTTACAGAAACTAGTAGTCCCCCTTTTTGAAACGGAACATCACTTAACTAACTGAACCCCCAAGCCCCCACCTTCCCCATCCCATCAAACTTACCTGTCTTCCATTCCAGATTTTCTGGGCACAAGACGTCAATACTTCTGGGTGTAGGCAGATGTCAAGATGAGTAGGTGCCAGCCACAAAGAAGTGATGTGCCATGCCCAGAGGTGAATGAAAGACAGGTAAGTATGATGGGGTGAGGGTTGAGTTAGTTAGGAAGGGCTAGTAGTGGGCGGGCTAGCTAGGGAAAAAGGGAGGGAGTGTGAGTGAGAAACGGAGGGGGGAGGAGTGAAAGAGGGAGGTGGTGTGAGTCAGTTCTGAATGGCCCAAGGCATCATGGTAGTTGTAGGAAAACAGAACAGGAAGATGCAGATGTAAACAAATGCAGAAGATGCCAGGAGCTCCCAGGAAACCTAGAAATCACTGAAAACACTGCTGAAGGTGTTTGGGTACCCTTTTATGTGGCAAGTTAATTTACACATGGAATTTTTTTTTTTTTTTTTTGCAGCATGTGGATTAGATTTGTGGATGTCTTATTCACTTTGTTAGCACTGTAATACACTGCAGATCCCACACATGTGACAACATAGCTCTACAGCATAGAGAAATGGTAATGACTGGGGTCACAATGATGATCAATGTAAAACATGAATTCTTATTACACATGATTTATTGTAAACCCATCACTGCCATGTAGATCCATCCATAGTATATTGACTTTCCTTTACAACAGACTGGATTATGTCAATGGGGAAACAAGCAGCAACTGTAAAAGCGACCGTGTCTGATAATGAGTTACTTTATTATAGCCAGCCAGAAAAGAACACAGAAGGCCCTGAAATCCTCCTTTAATGCTGAAACGTTCCTTCCCTGGCATTACTGAAACGTGCCCCATTACACATGAACAAAGTGTACACAAGCTCATCCTTAGTGAGGGCCGAATGGGAGTCGCCTTTGTGGAAATTATTATTATTATTTATTTATTTATATAGCACCATTAATTCCATGGTGCTTTACATTTGGGGGTTTACATACAATACACAGAATATACAGGTAGATATAATACTAACAGTGACCGACTGGCACGGTGGGGTAGAGGGCTTACAGTCTATGAGGGAAGGGGGGTAGAGACAGAAGGAGAGAGGGAGACTGTACAGATGGCGGTGCGGTGATAGTGTTATTGGAGGTTGTAGGCCTTCCTGAATAGGTGAGTCTTCAGGGCCTTCTTGAATCCTGTGATTGTGGGGGTCAGTCTTATGTGTCGTGGTAAGGAGTTCCAGAGTATGGGGGATGAACGAGAGAAATCTTGGAGACGGTTGTGTGAAGAGCGGATGAGAGCAGAGCGGAGTAGGAGGTTATTGGAGGATCTGAGGTTACGTGTGGGCAGGTAGTGGGAGATTAGTTCAGAGATATATGGAGGGGACAGGTTGTGGATGGCTTTGTATGTTAGCGTTAGTAGCTTGAACTCAATTCGCTGGGCTATAGGTAGCCAGTGGAGGGACTGGACGAGGGGAGCAGCCGATGTAGATCGGGGGGTGAGGTGGATTAAGCGAGCAGCGCAGTTTAAGGTGGACTGAAGGGGGGCGAGGGTGTTTGCTGGGAGTCTATGGAGAAGGGTGTTGCAGTAGTCTAGGCGGGAGATTATGAGGGCCTGGACGAGCATCTTGGTAGTTTCCTGGGTTAGGAAGGGGCGAATTCGGTGGATGTTCTTGAGCTGGAGGCGGCAGGAGGTGTTGAGGGCTTGAATATGTGGCTTGAAGGATAGGTCAGAGTCCAGGGTTACCCCAAGGCATCGGGCCTGTGGGACAGGGGTAATTGTGGTTCCATTAATAGAGATGAGCGAGTACTGTTCGGATCAGCCGATCCGAACAGCACGCTCGCATAGAAATGAATGGACGTAGCCGGCACGCAGGGGGTTAAGCGCGTCGGCTACGTCCAAGCGGAAGTACCAGGTGCTTCCATTCATTTCTATGGAGCGTGCTGTTCGGATCGGCTAATCCGAACTGTACTCGCTCATCTCTATCCATTAACTTTGATAGATGGGTCAGGTGGAGGGGCCATACAGGATGGGCTGAAGATGATAAACTCTGTTTTCTCCATGTTGAGTTTGGGAAAGTGGGAGGAGAGGAAGGAGGCTACGGCCGCTAAACAATCTGTTATTCTGGCCAGCAGGGAGGTAATGTCTGGTCCAGAGATGTAGATTTGGGTGTCATCGGCATAGCAGTGGTACTGAAAGCCATGAGATTCTATGAGTTGGCCCAGGCCAATAGTGTAGATAGTGAACAGGAGGGGTCCTAGGACGGAGCCTTGTGGGACACCTACAGAGAGAGGGCGAGGTGAGGAGGTGGTGTGCGAGTGGGAGACGCTGAATGTGCGGTCGGTGAGGTATGAGGAGATCCAGGAATGGGCCAGGTCTGAGATACCAAGGGATGAGAGAATTTCTAACAGGAGGGAGTGGTCAACTGTGTCAAAGGCAGAGGAGAGGTCGAGGAGGAGGAGGACAGAGTAATGGCGCTTGGCTTTGGCGGTTAGCAGGTCATTGGTGACTTTTGTTAGGGCAGTTTCAGTGGAGTGCCGGGGTCTGAAGCCTGACTGAAGTCTGACAAAGAGCAGGTTGGATGAGAAATAGGAGAGTTCGGAGTGGACATGCTGCTCAAGAAGTTTTGAGGCGTACGGGAGCAGTGAGATAGGACGATAGTTGGCAGGAGAGGACGGGGCGAGGGATGGTTTCTTAAGTATAGGAGTGACAGTGGCGTGTTTGAAGGCTGAGGGGAAGGATCCATTGGTTAGGGATAGATTGAAGAGATGGGTTAGGGCTGGAGTAATGACTTCAGCGAGTTTGGGGATGTGACTGGATCGGGTCGAGCACGCAGAAGGTGAGGTGGGATTTGGAGATTAGGGAGGAGAGTTTGGTTACGTCCACCATCTTGGATTCTTTTCAGTGGATGTGCAGGGTGTTGGATTCCCAGTAATGAAATTTTGATATGTTGTGTTATTGGTTCCCAAACTGTGGGTCGCTATTCCCTGGGGGATTACCATATTTCCTATATGATAACTAGTCCAGGATACCTTGCTGAAATACTGCATACATACATGGTAACCGCAGTAATGAAATACACTTGCCCTTTTATCATAGCAGTCCAACGCCATAAAAGGTGAATAATTTTAGTGTAGGGACCCATCTAAAAGAGATCATCTTGTCGTTGGCCTTAAAGAGGACCTTTCACCACTTCCACCATTTCAAGCTCTTGGCATCTGTTAATAGTTGCAGGTCTGCTAATTCCAGCACAGTTGGGATTCTCTCTCTAGCCCCACCATTCCTGAGAAACAAGTGCAGGTAGTTTTGGTGCCTGATGTGCTATTTAAGTCAGTGTCAGGCAGGGGGTGTGACTCCAAGCTCCAATCAGAGTTAGCCAGTGTCAGAGCTCAGAATCACACCCCTTGTCTGCTCCTGCCTGACACCGCCCACCTGACAGTACAGAGACTAAATAGCATATCAGGCACCAAAACTAACAGCAATGATTGCTCAGGAATGGTAGAGGTTAGAGAGGAAATTCCAACTGTGCTGGAATCAGAGGAGCAATGACTATTAACATAAGCTAAGAACTGGACTTATTGGGCGTGTTGAAAGGTCCTCTTTCAATACAGATTGTTCAAAATGTAAGCACCTACAACCTTCTATTCATGTATCCGTATATACAGTAGGTATTTGCAATAATGCACTTGGTACTAGCTGCTGTTGTAACTTGTAGCACTAGAAGTCCTGAAGCAGAACACTCTTACCCGATGACATTGCAGGCTTCCTCTACTAGCGGAGCCATAATGCAGTTATATTAATTTTCTGCTTCAGTAACATACAGTAATAGACTATATTACTAACCAGAGGCAGGGAACACTTGTCAGCTTAAGGTCACTTTAAGCCTAATTTAATGAAAAGTCAAGGATTATGGGACTTTAAATGACCACAAGAGATGGTGTTAGGTTAATGGGATAATAAACGACTATATTTCAGTCCACATTCACTTGCGGTATCATATTATATGGATAACAGAATTTGCTTATGACTACTTAGACAAGCAGAGGCTTTATGTTATATTGAATGGATGATATCATGTGTGCGGTATATAACAAAAGCAATGAAATAGATGTAATAACTCACACCTGAGACTAGGCTCACATGACGGAATTCACCACAAACATTCCACCTGCCATAATACGATAAGCGTCCTGCTCGATCTTCGGACGGATTCTACCTACAGCTTGAAGACTGGTGGTACAAAAAGCCCCAATGGCCCATGTAGTTTGCCCTTATATTAATACCATGTTTTCTTTTATAGATGTGTTTATCATATATCTATCATATTGGTCTGAACATATTCGGATAGAACCATAAGTGAAGTTATTAGACTCTAGAATCTGGCGTCCAGCGCTCTCCTGTGACGTCACATGCACGGGGTCACTGCTGATGTCAGCTATTAAGCCTCAACAGTGACATGGGGACGACGGGTCTCATGGCAGAGGCCATCTTGGTTTGTCAGAGTAGAGTCCATAATTGTTCGGTTTTGTGAAAAACTAAACATTTTTGGATATTCGGCTTGAATCCGGTTCATTATGAACGGATTCGCCCATCTCTACCCCAAAATAATTTGTACCCCCTTGTACTTGTGCTTAGTTATCTAATAGGAACACTTCCCTCTTGAATCTTATATATAGTTTTTTACCTTTTTATCTCCACTCAGGCTGTTTCTTTAGTTAAGATCTCTGGTCTCACGCACAGAACTCTATGGAGATGGGAGGGGAGAGGAGGAGGTTAATAAGTGACTTATTCTGTGCAGTGATGGACTCTTATCTGGAAACATAGCAGTGTTAAAGGGTTGCCTCACTCACAGAATAGCTAAGTAAAATAGCAGCTGCTATAAATGTGCATTTTCCAGCATCCCCCTCCTCCCTCTCTCCCCTCTATAGATTAATATGTGAAAAGTATCTCAGCTTGAAAAATTTAAAATATAACACATTTCTTAAATAAGATTTATTACAAAGTTTCTTATATTCGCCTGCACTATTCATTTATATTAAGTCGTTTTACACTTGAAGGTCCCTCATCCCATTTTTCAAGGCTATACAGGATAATAGTTACTTTGGCCTCTCCTGATATGTTTTATATTTCTCCACCATTTGTGTAGCCCAAATTTGCTCCAGACCTGGACATTATATTCCAGTTGTGGCCTCACCAGCACTTTATACATTAGGATCCTAATCTCTCTTTTCCTACTGGTTATATCTCTAGCCATACAGCTGGGCCTCCTACTTGTCTTTCCTGCACTGGGCACTCATTTTGAGTCTAAGGACCCCTAGATCCTTCTCTTCTGAAATTCTGGGTGATACAGAACTGACAACATGATACTCAGATAGAGGATTCCTTCTGCCCAAGTGCATTAGCTTACATTTGGAAACAAGGAATCACAATTTCCATTGTTTCAACCATTCACCCAATAAAGCTAGTTCTTTTTCCGTGTTGCAAATCCCTCCCTATTATACACTTTTGTGTCATTGGCAAACCTTCCCTACCAAACCTTCTTCTATGTCACTTACAAAAACATTAAAAAGGATAGAAGTTTTGTGTATCTTATAATAAAGACTCCAGAAAAACTGACTATCATCTCCCCTATGTGAAAAATCTCTCAAAAGATCTATGCCGACCCCATCATTATGTCACCTATAACTCCATAGTAACAGCAGAAGGTTTTTTTCCCTGTAATTGTTTAGTCTGGATTTAGCAGGTTTGGGTTAATATGTAATCCTTAGAAAAATAGTTGTGTAGTTATTACAAAGGGATTTGATGATGGGAATCCATATTACTATACATTGCCTTCCACATGAAGCGGGGACACCTTGGATTCTGCAAAGTAGAATTGCAGGTCGAAAATCTGCAACATTATTTTTTCTGCATGCTTAAAATTTGTTAAAATTTTAAAGAGGACCTTTCATAAGTTGTGTTTTCATAAGTTGTGGCTCCCCCAGTACTCGTCCATAGCCGAGTATTATCAGGAGGGGAGGGGGCGTTCCTCCCCGCTCACGCAGTATAGCGCTATAGGCGCTGCTGTGACTAAGGACGTTCCTGATTGACTGTCAGGAACGCCCTTTTGACTGTGAAGAGCTACGGCACCGGCACCGATAGCTCTTCACCCGGGGCACCGATCGTAAAAGCCAACAGTGTACTGAATTCAGCGCACTGTCGGCTTTCCAGCGGTATATAAAACCGCATGTGCCCCAACTCATGACAGGTCCTCTGCAGCAATAGTCTAAATTCGGCATCAAAAACTCTGCAACATTTCAGTCCTGTGTGATTGTACCTCTTATACTTTCATGCTATAACAACTTTCCATTTATCTTTTAGGTATGGATTTCTTCATTAGGATCATTACAAAGAATCACTGAGTGTTACACTAGCGCCCCCTGGGATTAAATTAATACTTCCATTTTGTACAAAACTGGAAAAGACTTGGTGAAGTTTTCCGGGGAGTCTTTAACAGGATGGAAGGATTATTAAACCTATCCAGAAGTCCTTTACAAATATTATTATGAGGCAGCATCAAACTAATTGTCGGGCAGATCACACAGGCCGGTCTCCATTATGGGCTTTATAATGAGATTTATTTGATAATGTGACATGAATTATTTAGTAGCAGAATCAAAAATTCATAGGTGTAATGAACAAGAGCCATAACCAACAATACTCGAATAAAGTCATCCAGGTTTACTTAGCCATGTTTGCTTTAGTCCTCGCATATCTGTCAAAAGCCACTAATAAACCTATGGTTAAATAATAGTGTCCCAACGTTACATTAAGATCGATGCCCGCTCTGATCCCAGCTAGTACAAAAGGTCAGGCAGTGCCATGATTTATAATGCACATTGAATGGGATACAGGTCCTGCATATCATTATGTATTTTGTGTATTATCACTTCATTGTCTCTCATTTCAATCCATTTAACACTAAGCTAAATACAAAGTAGTAAATAATTCGCAACGCAACAGATCATGGAACACTACACTGTAATAAGGGACAGATACAGGAGTCTTCATCTTTATATTGATCTCATATTTATCTAAAATGACCTCTTAAAGGGAATGTCACCATTGTTTAAATCAAGTTTTTATGTTAAACATTTTAAGAATTTTTAAAATATATATATATATTTTTTTTAATACTGTAGATTAGGGCTGAGCGATCGTGTTCGGAAAAGATTGGATTCCGATCGGCAATTGAGAAAATTTCACGATCGCTTTAGGTGGGATAGAGATCGGTTCCATAAGAATGAATGGAAGCAGCCGGCACACGACCTTAACCCCCTGCAACCCGCCAGCTGCATCCATTAATTCTAATGGGAGACTAAACTAACATCTTTAGTAGTTACTTACCTACAGAGATGGCTGCTCCGGTGCCCTCCTTTTTCTTCGCCTCGCTGCCGCTCCACGCTGCTCTTCTCGTCTCACTGCCGCTGCCTCCCAGGTTAGTTTTTAAAGCACTAGGTAGGCGGGGCTTGTGGCTTAGGAGAGTGTGGGCGGGTACAGGGCGGGGAGATGTGACATCTCCCCTCCCAGTACCCGCCCACACTCTCCTAACCTAGCAGGGAGGGGGCAGCGAAGGGAGAAGAGCAGCGTGCAGCGGCAGCGAGGCGAAGAAGGAGGGCACCGGACACCGGACCAGCCATCTCTGCAGGTAAGTGGACACCAGGGGGGGTTAAGTAGCCAGAGGATTAAAAAAAAAATCCTCTGGCTACTTAGTGATTCACTACACAGCGTGGATTCTAACAATTAAAGCGTTCAATTGTTAGATTCCATGCTGTATAGTGAATAGGATTGCTTTTAAAATCCGAGCTCCGATTAATAAAAAAATCCCATTGACTTGCATTGGGATCGGAATTGGGATCGAGATCGGGTTCGAATGAAAAATGATCGGAAATCGGATTTTAAAATCGATCCTGAAAAGTCAAGATCGGCTCAACCCTACTGTAGATGTCTTTAAAAAATTACTAAATTCTGGCCACTAAGCCTAAAGATAGCCTCACACTTACCAGTTTTGTAAGGATTTTTTTTTGCTTGGGGTCACCACATTTACAAGCCAAACCGGATTACAATACAAGATAACACATTTATAGATAAAGCCATTGATCCATCATAGCATCCACTGCTGTAATAGATGATATCACAGATGATATTACAGCTTATCAACCCCTCCTCCCTGCACAAGGCATGTCTAGAAAATTCTCTCATAGACCTTAAAGAGTTTGCTCAAGACCTTCATTACTGCTACAATGTAAAAGGAATCGTAAAGACAGCTGTAAGATATGGGTAAGTTTCCCTGATAAATGGTGAAAATGCAACAAGAAACGCGTAGGCATTACTAGGGACTGTTGACCCGGGTACACAGCAACAAAAACTACAACTGTGTACATAAGAATGAAGGTGTCCATTGTATTAACCTAAAGTTGCGAATAAAAAGTATGGTTGCATGCGTTTCCTGCTGGGAGAGGGTTATAGAAAGCTGCTTAACCCTATATTCATAGGAATGTGTTTATTGGCAATGCAACGGATGTTTTTTCAACGAGAATCACATGGCTGCATTATATTTATTTATGAGGATGGGGCTATTCACATACTTAATGGTCCATTGTATTGGACCACCAAAAGATAGCTCATGCTCAATTTTGTCCCTCCCTGAAATGTATTAGGGATCCTTGAAAATGGGTTAAAAACAGATGTGAAAATGGACTTTTCATGGACGTTTTTACCATAGGTCATCTGAATGTAAGCTTAGACTGGGGAATAATGGCAGTGGGTTAGCTCCAGTGAACGTGCTAGAGCCTAACCTTCTGCAATGTACAGCAGCAACATAGAGGATGAGGCTTAAACATATGTCATCCTCATGCTGGGAATAAAAACCGCAGCACAATGTCACCACAATGCAAAAGTTGAGAGCTGTGAAGACCTGCAGATTCCTGCTACCGTTCTGCAGCAAACACTACCTGACCCGAGATGTTTTTTTGCCATGTCTTATTTCTCATCCAAGCTGCTGCCAAGATCACACTGTATATGAAAGGTAAAGGAATAGGAAAACTAGATGATTTTGTGGAGGGGCAGGTCTCAGTTCTTGGCGGAGGAGCAGTTCCTGTGTTTACAGAATTTTTATAGTTACATATCGATACATTGTTATAGATATTCCCTCGCACTTCTCATATTATCTAGACAGGATTATACTGAACTACTTTACTGCTCTATTACATACAAAGTGTATGGGGAAACACAAAATAACCAGCTTGTCTTTTATATGGGATGCCACTATGGATATATAGATACTAGCAATGTATAGAATATTATTTTTTCAATATTAGGTAATGACTTTGTGGTGACTTTGCTTAGAGGATTGTGTTGTACTTCATGTACTCTGAAGAGTGAAGCGCTGCATGTAAACTATAGATTGACCTCTCAATCAATTACCAGTCATTTGGTGTTTTGTCTATCAATGTGGCCGTGTAGGACTTACTGTCATTGACGTTGTCCTTGGTATGTTTCACAATTATGGGTAGTCAAGGTTTCTATGCAGTTTGTATGTTTGCCTTATGATTGAACTCATTTCCTCCCGGTACTCATGGGTTATTTTGGCTGAATACACTTGTTGGGGCAAATTTATTAACCCATCTTCATCAGTTTTCTGGCAAATATGGGGGATTGTATGACACTTTGTCTTTCTTGTACCAGAGATGTAATACATTCCTCGTTCTGTGCTATGCTTGTTTTTGAGAGACTGGGGAGGAGATGTCTTAGTCTGAAAAATTTAGTATAACTCACACCAAAACTATAGTAAGATACGGTAACATCTCTGCCTGTTCGGGTCTCTGCGCCACACTCCGCTCACATGTTGCGGCACAGGAGGCTTGTTCAGTTTGATTCTTTGCTTAGAGTTTTTTGTTGCTCTGTGTGAACACTGCTCTATTACCTCTCCTCTGTTATTGAATTTCCACCACACCCATCTCCTGTACCCTCTTTCCTTCTGTTCATCGAATAGTTAATCTTAGCCTTGCCTGTGTGATTGACAACCTATCTACCAGTCATGTGTGGAGCAGGTCCTGGACTTCCTATAAACAGGTCATCAGCCCACACAGGTTTGCAGGCTATTGTGACTCTGTCCTGTGACTTTGTCCTCGCTAGCTTCCTACTTCTCTTACTATTGTATTACTGACCTCTGACCTTTGGCTTCCCTTGTGACTACTCTTTTGGATTACGTTTTGGTACTGCTTTGTCTCTCTGGCTTTGATTCTGGCTTGCTCTTCTGTGTTGTTTGTCTTGTTCTGTATGTCATGTATATCTAGGAAGGGCTTGTCAACCAGTTGTCGCCTGTCACTTAGGACAGGCAAGTAGGCAGGGGCAGCATGGGGTTCAGCTTAGGGCTCACTGTCTCTGTCTTCCCTTCTTCCTGGTTTCAGCAGTAGCACTAGGGAATTACACAACTAGCAATTCCCTTACAGATACATAGGAAATCTACGCCAGTCAATAATTTGTCAATGCACATCTCCATTACGACACATGGAAGAGTGCCTGGTTTGTCAAGAGGCCGGAGTGTCATAATTGTACACATGTGCCTTGCTCCAATTGGGGACTTTATTGAAATTGGTACAAATTTCTCAGTGTTTTTTTTTTCTTTTGGATTCAAAGCAAATTGGTTAAATTGGAGAAAAACATATACAGTCCTATGAAAAAGTTTGGGCACCCCTATTAATCTTAATCATTTTTTGTTCTAAATATTTTGGTGTTTGCAACAGCCATTTCAGTTTGATATATCTAATAATTGATGGACACAGTAATATTTCAGGATTGAAATGAGGTTTATTGTACTAACAGAAAATGTGCAATATGCATTAAACCAAAATTTGACCGGTGCGAAAGTATGGGCACCCTTATCATTTTATTGATTTGAATTCCCCTAACTACTTTTTACTGACTTACTGAAGCACAAAATTGGTTTTGTAACCTCAGTGAGCTTTGACCTTCATAACCAGATGTATCCAGTCATAAGAAAAGGTATTTAAGGTGGCCAATTGCAAGTTGATCTCCTATTTGAATCTCCTCTGAAGAGTGGCATCATGGGCTACTCAAAACAACTCTCAAATGATCTGAAAACAAAGATTGTTCAACATAGTTGTTCAGGGGAAGCATACAAAAATTTGTCTCAGAGATTTAACCTGTCAGTTTCCACTGTGAGGAACATAGTAAGGAAATGGAAGACCACAGGGACAGTTCTTGTTAAGCCCAGAAGTGGCAGGCCAAGAAAAATATCAGAAAGGCAGAGAAGAAGAATGGTGAGAACAGTCAAGGACAATCCACAGACCACCTCCAAAGAGCTGCAGCATCATCTTGCTGCAGATGGTGTCACTGTGCATCGGTCAACTATACAGCGCACTTTGCACAAATAGAAGCTGTATGGGAGAGTGATGAGAAAGAAGCCGTTTCTGCACGTACGCCACAAATAGAGTTGCCTGAGGTATGAAAAAGCACATTTGGACAAGGCAGCTTCATTTTGGAAACAAAAATTGAGTTGTTTGGTTATAAAAAAGGCGTTATGCATGGCGTTCAAAAAGAAACAGCATTCCAAGAAAAACACATGCTACCCACTGTAAAATTTGGTGGAGGTTCCATCATGCTTTGGGGCTGTGTGGCCAATGCCGGCATCGGGAATCTTGTTAAAGTTGAGGGTCGCATGGATTCCACTCAGTATCAGCAGATTCTTGAGAATAATGTTCAAGAATCAGTGACGAAGTTGAAGTTACGCCGGGGATGGATATTTCAGCAAGACAATGATCCAAAACACCGCTCCAAATCCTCAGGCATTCATGCAGAGGAACAATTACAATGTTCTGGAATGGCCATCCCAGTCCCCAGACCTGAATATCATTGAACATCTGTGGGATGATTTGAAGCGGGCTGTCCATGCTCGGCGACCATCTAACTTAACTGAACTTGAATTGTTTGTCCAAAATACCTTTATCCAGGATCCAGGAACTGATTAAAATCTACAGGAAGCGACTAGAGGCTGTTATCTTTGCAAAAGGAGGATCTACTAAATATTAATGTCACTTTTCTGTTGAGGTGCCCATACTTTTGCACCGGTCAAATTTTGGTTTAATGCATATTGCACATTTTCTGTTAGTACAATAAACCTCATTTCAATCCTGAAATATTACTGTGTCCATCAGTTATTAGATATATCAAACTGAAATGGCTGCTGCAAACACCAAAATATTTAGAACTAAAAATTATTAAGATTAATAGGGGTGCCCAAACTTTTTCATAGGACTGTAAATAGTGTTGATCCTAATGATATAGGATCCTGGATTTGCCTCTTTCCTTGGGTCTGCAGATTTTGTTATCAATTATACATAGAAACTTTCTGGCCTAGTGAACACTATTACTAATGTCTGTAGCTGCCTTCTCAGCAATGCACTTGAAGGAGAGGTTATCAAATTTGCTGACGTAGAGTGACCTTGTGGGTTCACAGATTTAGTATTTTGGGAATGACCCCTTAGGTTAGTCACTTTCTAAACAAACATGACTTGTGTAATCGGAGGAATTCTCAAGCTTCCTTCACTATGTTAATCAATAGCCACCGACGGCCAAGGTTACAATGACACAGCCGCAAATTCACAGAGAAACCGGACACTATTCTATGGCACTATTGTTCTTTCCTGCACATTTTCTGCTTGAGCAGCGTCTACCAGCCTCTGCCATGTGCATAATGTTATAAAGCTCCTTTAAAATGTTCTGATTTTATATTAAGAAGCTGGTATGACATGTAATAATATACATAGGAGAGACATACAATGCTTTAATACTTGTGTTATCTGCTATTATACTGCATAGTTGAAAAAGTGATAGCTGTGACTTGTAGATTATCCGCAGAGGTAAACTAGAGAATATTAAATGGGATCTCTGTCACCCATGTTGTTTTTCATACTGATACAGTAGGTTATCAGTATTTGATCGGTGGGGTCCAAAACCCAGACCCCGCACCGATCAGTGAAACTGGCTCCCAGAGGACAATGGTTTTTCCATTATGTTTAGCCTACACCACATTGATCAATAGAGCCTACGGCACATTATATTGTCTGGTGTATAGTGCATGGTTGAGTGATATTGGTACACCACTTGCAAGGTGCACAAATATGGTGCACATCAGAAAGCATTGATACACTGTGTTATGCCTACTGCTGGGATATAGGGGCAGAGAATGACACCGGGATTCTCTCTTTAGTGTTATTTCTGTACCTATGACTACCTATATTTATACCTCCTTCCTAGGCTCTACAATAAGTTTTGCCAAGAGTGTCCCTTTAATAAATATCTCCTGTGGTTTTAGTGGTTAATGCTTCATATACATAGTCGGATTGACTATTGGAGTCGGATTGACCAACTCCCCAGCAATCTCCAGGCCCTCCAGCAATACACGCGACACTGGCAAAACTAATCACCCTCGTCCTCAATACTGGACATTTCCCCCAAGACTGGGACAAAGGCCTCATAACCCCCATCTACAAGAATGGAGACCAATATGACCCCAACAACTACAGAGGGATCTGCGTCAGCAGCACGCTGGGAAAACTGTACAACAGCATCATCAATAACAGAATCCTCACCTTCCTCACATAACACGGTGTCCTCAGCAAGAGCCAAGCAGGGTTCATGCGAAACCACCGCACCACAGACCATATCTACACCCTGCACAGCCTCATCAAGACCCACGTCCACAACACCAGAAGAGGCAAGTCCTGCTTCGTGGACTTTAAGAAGGCGTTTGATTCAGTATGGCACCCAGGCCTACTCCTAAAACTCCTAGAGAGTGGAAAAGGAGGAAGAACGTACGACGTCATCAAGAGCTCCTACACCAGAAACCAGTGCAGTGTGAAGGTGAATTGGAAAAGGACAGCATACTTCCAACAGGCCCGAGGGGTCAGACAAGGCTGTAGCCTGAGCCCAACGCTCTTCAACATCTACATCAATGAACTGGCTACAGCTCTGGAGGCCTCACCAACTCCAGGTCTCACCCTGAACGACCGTAAGGTGAAGTTCCTGCTATACGCCGATGACCTCCTACTCCTGGCCCCCACTGAGAAAGACCTCCAAGAAAGCCTGTCAGTGCTGGAAAAAATCAGCACCACATGGGCTCTACCCATCAACCACAAGAAGACCAAAGTCATGGTATTTCAGAAGAAGGACCACAACAAAGCCCCCACCCCACAATTCACACTGAACGGCTCCACACTGGAGAAAACCAACAGCTACACCTACCTGGGGCTGGAGCTCAGCCAATCAGGAAGCTTCAAAGCAGCAATAGAAACCCTGAAAGCAAAAGCCTGCAGAACCTTCTACGCCATCAGAAGACAACTGTACCACCTCAAACCACCGGTGAGGGTCTGGCTGAAGATATTTGACACAGTCATCGCTCCGATCCTTCTCTATGGCAGTGAGGTTTGGGGCTCAGCCACCTACCCAGACCAGTCAAAGTGGGATTCCAGCCCAACAGAGACCTTCCACCTGGAGTTCTGCAAGTACCTCCTCCATGTCCACCGCAGCACCTCCAACATGGGATGCCGGGCAGAGCTAGGCAGACTCCCCCTATGGCTCACCATGCAGAAGAGGGCGCTATCATTCTGGACTCACATACAGGGAAGCAGTCCTGGCTCTTACCACCACCAAGCCTGGCTGAGCCACAGAGCCCCGAGAAAAACTGATACCCCCCAACCAAGCATCAGCCATCTGCCAAGCCAAAACCCCCAACATGCTCTGAACAAGGCTCAAATAAAAGGAGTCATTGAGAGAGACAAAGAGCGGTACTTCAAGGAATGGAGAAGCGCAATAAATAACTCCAAGAAACTCACCGTGTACCAGTCATTGCAAAGGGACTACACCATGGCCACCTACCTGGAGAGAATACGCCACCCCAAACACAGACAGACCCTGAGCCAGTATAGACTGAGCGCCCACAACCTGGAGATGGAGACAGGGCGACACAGGCAGACGTACAAGCCACAGGCGAACAGACTGTGCCAGCACGTATCGATGTGAAATATAGAAAACAGGGCACTCACCCGCCACGGGATACATAAAACATTCGTATTTATTTCATCCTCTTAAAAAAAAAAGGTCAAACCTTGACCATCGGGGTACAGAAGACGGAATGATGCAAAGAAACAAACAGCGACGATCGTTTTCGTGCTTAGTGCACTTCGTCAGCCTGACGAAGTGCACTAAGCACGAAACGATCGTCGCTGTTTGTTTCTTTGCATCATTCCGTCTTCTGTACCCCGATGGTCAAGGTTTGACATTTTTTTTTTAAGAGGATGAAATAAAAACGAATGTTTTATGTATCCCGTGGCGGGTGAGTGCCCTGTTTTCTACATTTCACATCGATATGTCACTGCCTGTCTAGGTTTTTTCACAGTGAGCACCACCCTGGGATTTAATTTATTCCATGGTTTTTTGGCTGTTGCAGCCGGGAATTTTTGCCAATACTGACACAAGATTGTGAATACAAGCGTTGCCGCAGTAGTGCCGCTGACTACTTTGTTCTTTGCAAGACTGTGCCAGCACTGTGACCAGGGGGCCCTAGAAGACGAGACCCACTTCCTGCTACACTGCACCAAAAACTCAGCTGTGAGGGCCGTCTACTTCCAAAGACTTTCTGCCCACATCCCAGACTTCATATCTGCAGACGAGAAGAGGAAGCTCTACATCCTACTGGGAGAAGAAGAGGCCAATGTAGAGATCGCTGCCCAATACGTGTCCAGATGTCGCCAAACAAGAGGAAGATGAGACCCCACGGACTGTTATACCCCAAACCACCCACCCCACCCCACCTCCCCATATAGCGGCCACCAACTAAGAGGAAGATCAGACTCCACGGACTGTTATACCCCAAACCTCCTGCCCCACCCCACCCCACCTCCCCATATAGCGGCCAACAACTAAGAGGAAGATCATACTCCACAGACTGTTATACCCCAAAACACCCACCCCACCTCCCCATATAGCGGCCACCAACTAAGAGGAAGATGAGACTCCACGGACTGTTACACCCCAAATCAAACACCCCCCCATACCCCCCCTCCCCCCCAACACTTTACTAGCTTTGGCAATGCCAAATATCTATTCGGACGTGCCAATAAATCCTGTTTGATTTGATTTGATTTGGTGCAGCGAGGAGGGGGCCTGCAGTGTGGAGGATGGCGGTAATATTCTCTGAGGCACTTTCCTCTTAGAGTCTGATGATGATTGGAGTTCCCTTGAAGGTGAATGTAGGATAGAGACAGTGCTGAATGATGCAATGAGTCATGGTTTACTTCATACAAGGCAGGTTGACAATAAACAGCATCTCTTCCGTGTAATTGTGGAATGGTTCTTAGGAACACCAGAAAGCTGGAGCTGTGTATGAGTGATGGCGCTCCCTGGAGTCAGTATCGCCCTTTCACGTGTAGTTCTTTCAAAAAGTGTTCTAAGGCCGGGGCCCCACGGGACATAAACATCGCAATTTGCCTGCGGCTGAGAGAAAACGTTTTACAGTGCAAGCAAACAGGATGGGATTCATGTGAATCCCATGCCCACTTTGCGGAAAAAAACGCAGTGCAAATCGCAGCATGTCAATTATATCTACGGAAACGCTGGCGGCTTTGCCGTAGATATAATGTTAAGAGAAAGTCCGCAGAGGAAAACTCAGTGAACTTTCTCTTAAAAGCGCTGCGGAAAGAACCGCAATGCGTTCACGCAGCGGTTCTTCTCGCAGCGCTTTAGTGCTGCGGATACGGCCCGTGAGGCCTTGGCCTAAGTCTAAAAAATCACAAAATTGCCTGCAATACCCAGGCTTGTGGATGCAGGTCTCAAAAATCTGTCCAACCTGGCCTATTACTCAAGGACTGGATCATAGCAATGAGGTCTGTCTCACAGTCATTGTCATGCACACAAATGCCATACAGTAAAAGAGTAGGGTGATGGCTACACTGGTACACCGGAGTACTAGAGGAACCTTTAGTGGACCCTGGCTCCTACACAATAATGGTTCAGGAGAAGACACACAAATTTAAAGGACACTATGGTCTATTTCCTAGGGGTTATCTTAGAGTAGGCCCCAAAATCGTTTTATCTGGTGGGCCCAAGGAACTTCAGTAAGAATGACACTAACTGTAATGGTCTGCTGTCAACCTAACCAGGAACTCCATCTTGCATGAGTCCCATCTCCCATGGAGAGAATGACACACCTTCTTTGCCCTACCTAGGAAGGGAACCATCTCCTCCATCTTGCTAGATTGCACTAAGTAGGGTTGAGCCGATCTTGAGATTTCAGGATCGATTTTAAAATCCGATTTCCGATCATTTTCCAGCCGATCCCTATCGTGAAATTTGCTTGATCGCCGTTCGGGATCCGATCTCTCCCGATCCCAATCGCTCAACCTTAGTCAAGGGTTGTGCCTTCACATCATCTCAGCCAAATGGTTTCTTCAGTTTAAAGCACTATAGTGACATGTGCAAAGTCAATACCTAAAGCATCATAATACACACTATGTGCCGCCATACTGTGCTCATAGCTTTGCTGTAAACGTGAGGCCTGGAATAGAAAATTGATATATTTTACATTTGGTGGCAAATCAGACAGTGCAGTTTATCTCAACATCACAAAATAGACATCTGTTCTTACTGTGTGTTCTTTCCACAGGAGATTGGTATGCTCGGGAATGAGCTGAGTCTCAGGGGTCTCAGAACAAGGACTGTTTACTGCCTCTCTGAACAAGGAATTGTGCGTTTGAGATGTCATGGATGAGACATAAAACAATTTCATGCCTCGCAGTGGCGGTGCTCGTGTCCTCATATTCCATGCGGAAGGCTTCATGAATAATTGAATCAGTATAGAAAATGTGAAGCCCTGATGTATCTAAAGGTTGCACTAAAAACTTCTGCCAGCCACAAGTTACCAGCAGAATTTTAACTAAGCCCCCGAATCCTCTGTCAATACAAATAAAAGGACTCTGCGTTTTCTTTTCCAACTCTCTTTATTTTTATAAGGATGCGAAAAGACTTAGAATGAAAGTGAGTACAACGGCTTCATTCTCGCTGGTTTAGCGGCACATCAGAGCTTGGCATGAGATTGCAGAGTGTTTGGAACCAGGTCATGGGAAATGACAGCGATCCAATAAAAATATAGTCATATATGTAAGTGATCGAGTGCCAAGGAAGAAGGACAGGACAATGGGAAGGAGAGGGCCAGTGACAGAAGAGTCGTGTTATATACGGTATAATGATATGTCAGATTATAATTATATGTGTAAGGCCCAAAATACAAGCCTGAGGGTTAAAATAAATGTGTAACGTCTCTACCTGTTCAGGTTACTGCGCAACCCTCTGCTCGCATGCGGAGGTGCAGGAGGCGGGTGCGGTTTGGTTCCTTGCTTAAAGTTTTTTGGTTTCATTGCAGTTCTATGATTGAATTTCCACCACACCCGTCTTCTGCCCTTGTTTGCCTCTATTCATGTAGTGGTAATTCTGGTCTTGCCCTGTGATTGACGGCCTGTCCACCTATAAACTCCAGGGCGGGTTCTTCCACCCTATTTATTCTTGGCTCTCATTCACAATGGTGCTTGCTATTGCCTTGTGCATGCTGGCTTTTCTCTTGCTGTTCATTCTTGTATTCTGATTCTTGACCTCTGGCTTTCCCTTTTGACTACTCGTTTGGATATCGATTTTGACACTGCATTGCTCAACTGTTACTGACCCCTGGCTAGCTGACCTCCCTTGTTGTTGTTTATCTTGTCTGCATTTTGTGTGTCACGTATTTAGGAAGGGTTTTGTCGTCCAGTTGTCGCCTATTACCTAAGATAGGACCGGCAAGCAGGAAGGGACAGTGGGGGGTTTCAGACCAAGGCTCACTGTCTCTTGTGCCCCTTCCTCCAGGGTTCATCAGCAGCTGTTGGGAAATTGTCATCCTAGCAATTCCCTTACAAAATAATAGAGCTGGAAAAATGCTGTAATTCAGATCTTAAAGAAGCACTCCAAAATTATTATCACAGTTACTGCAGATAATAATATATTTAAAGAATAGGGATCTGTCAAAGTGTTTGTGGAAGTATATTGCGGCACGAACAAAGACCATCTGTAAAGAATTAGGACTCCACCAATCCACAGACAGATTATGTCCCTGCTTCAGTCCATCTTTTATAAGAAAGTGGCAAGTAGGGTGCATAAAGATCAAAGTGGTGCATCCTTGGTGCGAAATGGGACTGTGAGCTTAAGACGCGTCACAACTTCTCCCATCTACTCCATTGTTCTGGTATAGAGGGAGTAGTAAATTCTCCCCATGAAGTCACTTTTCTAACTGAATTCTGGTGCACGGTCAGCAGTGAATCAACCCCGTAATGACATTATTTCTTATCATCTCCAATAAATATCTGCTCTGACGTCTTGGTGACAATCGAAAACTTGCAATATGGACAAATATTAGATTTATTGATAGAGTTTAGCTTATGTGTACTGGTTGGTGTAAGTCATGTGACCTGATAGGAGGAGTTTTTTTAGGATTCATTCAGAGACAAAGTTACGATACTAGGTAATCGCTACCCGTGTTTATTTGCCTTTCGGCAGCGTATGATATAATGTCTTTCACATTCAATTCTGAGGCCTGTAAGCCTAAATGATTGTAGTTTTGCTATAAATGTACTTAAATAAGACAGGAGATCTTTGCGTCAACTAACTTTATTGAAACTGCACATATGAAGTGGCCGCAAACTGTTGCAATTGTCACAATATGAGTCACCTGTTTATATACAGGTTATACTACATAAAGGGACTGAATTCTAATAGTTGGCATGCTATGACTAAGGGGGACTCCCACCCCGAAACGCGTTAGCGTCTTTTTAATCACTTCTTTATATGTTTTCCTACTAGCACCTTTTTTGTTATGTGGACTGTCTTTTTAACTATCATAGATTAAAGAATTAAGTTTTAAAAGTACTTCAGAGTGTTGCAGACCATTCCTTCTTCTTTATACCTTCTATGGCTGATTGTCCTCTCCGGCACCTTGAAGATAGTCCTAGCATTCTACGGTCTTTCTACCCCTTTTTTGCACGTTTATAAGGGTGCAATGCCCAGACCTCTTGCAATCCTTACAACACTACAGGGTGGTGATCTGAGCTTGGTGTAATCGCAGCAGGTTGTCTAAATGTTGTAGGATGTGAATGAATTATCTTTACAATATTGTGATTTGTGGGGTCTCATCTTATCAACTCTTAAAATGTCTCTAAAATACTCTTTGCCTGACAAGTCTTTTTTTTTTTTTTTTTTTTTATTAACCGGTTAAGGACCAGGCCCAGAAGTACATTAAGGACCGGGCCTCTTTTTTCAAAACTGACATGTGTCACTTTAAATGGCAATAACTTTGAGACGCTTTAACTTACACAGGTGATTTTGAGATTGTTTTTTCGTAACACATTATACTTCATGTTAGTGGTAAACACTAATCAATATTTTTGTATTTATTTATAAAAAAACTAGCAAATTTGATGGAAATTTGGAAAAAATTGCAATTTTCAAAATGTGAAATTCTCTGCTTTTCAGGCAGATAGTCATACCATCCAAATACATGAATAAATATTATCTACCATATCTCTGCTTTATATCTGCATCATCTTTTGATTGTCTTTTAATTTATTTTGGACGTTACAAGGCTTACAAGTGTAACAGCGATTTTCCAGATTTACAAGAAAATTCCTCAAACTAATTTTTTAGGGAACACTTCAGTTCTGAAAGGAATTATAAAGGCCTATATAATAGAAACCCTCATAAATCACCCCATTTTCAAAACTACACCCCTCAAATTATTCAAAACAGCATTTGGGATGTTTGTTAACCCTTTAAGCATTTCATAAGAATAAAAATAATATGGAGGTCAAATTTAGACATTTCATTTTTTTTCACTAATACATTCATTTAGACCTAAAATTAACACATTCACAAAGGGTTAAAGGAGAAAATGCATCTCACATTTTGTTATGCAATTTCTCCCGTGCACAGAAATACCCCACATGTGGGTGTAAACTGATTTTTGGGCACACGGCAGTGCACGAAAGGGAAGGAGCGACACTGGGTGTTTGAACAGCATATTTTGCTGGAATAATTTTCAGGCACCATGTCGCATTTGCAGAGCCCTTAACGTACCAAAACAATGGAAACCCCCCAAAAGTGACCCCATTTTAGAATCTACACCCCTCACAGAATTCATCAAGGGGTATAGTGAGTATTTAGACCCTACAGTTGTTTCACAGATTTTACTAACATTGGAATGTGTACAAGAAAAATTACTAAAATGTCACTTTATCCCCAAAGTTTTCATTTTCACAAGGGGTTAAAGGAGTAAAAGCCCCCCAAAGTTTGTTAAACAATTTATCCTGAACACGGCAATACCCCATATGTGGCCATATTCTGCTGTATGGGAACATGGAGGGGCTTGGAATGGAAGGAGCGCTATTTTGCTTTTGGATGGCAGATTTTGCTGGAATAATTTTAGGTGCCATGTTGCATTAGCAGAACCCCTAGAGAACCAATACAGTGGAAACCCCCTAAAAGTGACCCCATTTTGGAAACTACACCCCCCACAGAACATATCAAAGGGTAGAGTGAGCATTTTGACCCTACAGCTGTTTCACAGATTTTATTAACATTGGGACATGGAAATGAAAATTTACTTTTTTTCCAACAAACTGTCAATTTAGCCCCAAATTTTTCATTTTCACAAGAGGATAAAGGAGAAAAAGCTCCCTAAAGTTCGTTATTAGAGATGAGCGAACACTAAAATGTTCGAGGTTCGAAATTCGATTCGAACAGCCGCTCAATGTTCGTGTGTTCGAACGGGTTTCGAACCCCATTATAGTCTATGGGGAACAGATACTCGTTAAGGGGGAAACCCAAATCCGTGTCTGGAGGGTCACCAAGTCCACTATGACACCCCAGGAAATGATGCCAACACCTCTGGAATGACACTGGGACAGCAGGGGAAGCATGTCTGGGGGCATCTAACACACCAAAGACCCTCTATTACCCCAACATCACAGCCTAACAACTACACACTTTACACACTCAATACCACCTCTCTGACAGTAGGAAAACACCTTGAAACATGTGTATTTGGCACTTGCAGTGAGGAGAGCTTGTCACCAGCAGTGAATTTGGCCCTTGTAGTAAGTTGAGGTTGGCACCAACATTTGTTTTGAAAATCAGGGTGGATTGAGCCTCTAACCAGCAGAGTTTGGGCAAATTCATGGTGGAGGGAGCCTCTAAACACCCCAGTTTGGGCAAATTCATGGTGGAGGGAGCCTCTAAAAACCCCAGTTTGGACCAATTCATGGTGGAGGGAGCCTCTAACCAGCCCAGTGTGGGCAAATTCATGGTGGAGGGAGCCTCTAAAAAACCCAGTTTGGACCAATTCATGGTGGAGGGAGCCTCTAACCAGCCCAGTTTGGGCAAATTCATGGTGGAGGGAGCCTCTAAAAAACCCAGTTTGGACCAATTCATGGTGGAGGGAGCCTCTAACCAGCCCAGTTTGGGCAAATTCATGGTGGAGGGAGCCTCTAAAAACCCCAGTTTGGACCAATTCATGGTGGAGGGAGCCTCTAACCAGCCCAGTTTGGGCAAATTCATGGTGGAGGGAGCCTCTAAACAGCCCAGTTTGGGCAAATTCATGGTGGAGGGAGCCTCTAACCAGCCCAGTTTGGACCAATTAATGGTGGAGGGAGCCTCTAACCAGCCCAGTTTGGACCAATTAATGGTGGAGGGAGCCTCTAACCACCCCAGTTTGGACCAATTCATGGTGGAGGGAGCCTCTAAACAGCCAAGTTTGGACCAATTCATGGTGGAGGGAGCCTCTAAAAACCCCAGTTTGGACCAATTCATGGTGGAGGGAGCCTCTAACCAGCCCAGTTTGGGCAAATTCATGGTGGAGGGAGCCTCTAAACAGCCCAGTTTGGGCAAATTCATGGTGGAGGGAGCCTCTAACCAGCCCAGTTTGGACCAATTCATGGTGGAGGGAGCCTCTAAACAGCCCAGTTTGGGCAAATTCATGGTGGAGGGAGCCTCTAAACAGCCCAGTTTGGGCAAATTCATGGTGGAGGGAGCCTCTAACCAGCCCAGTTTGGACCAATTAATGGTGGAGGGAGCCTCTAAACAGCCAAGTTTTGGGAAATTCATGGTGGAGGGAGCCTCTAACCAGCCCAGTTTGGACCAATTCATGGTGGAGGGAGCCTCTA